>NW_025935832.1:0-494 GCF_000764305.2 Hyalella azteca | reverse complement strand
AAAAGAAGGCAGCAATTTTTGAGTGAGGAAAAATGTCATCACATCAAAATGTAATACTTGGAAAACTGAACATGTAATGATTTAATGATATTAAAAAAATTATAAATTAAAAAACGATTAAATAAATACGAAAAAGAATTTCAACTATGGTACTGGAGTCTGTTATCCGGATCATTGAATCTGATAATATACCGTAATCTGGGAGTGATTATAGACAATAAGCACTACTTCAAGGAGCATGTCGCTCAGTGCACAGCAGAGGCAAACAAAGTCGTCGGTATCATTCGCAGAACTTTTGATCACCTAACCGAAAAGACATTCGTTCAACCAGCGTTGCCAGATGGTATATTTCTATACCAGATTTCACAAATCTGGTATTTTCAGAAGGTGTCTGGTATAAACATTTTAGATCTGGTATATTTGCCTAAATCTGGTATTTTCTGACTTACTGCAAATTTACTGCATTAAGTTCCACCTCTGAAGTTTGAATTTCC
>NW_025935831.1:0-507 GCF_000764305.2 Hyalella azteca | reverse complement strand
GCCGCGATATTTCAGACAAAAATAGGACTTTTCCAGACTAGGCTGTAGGTAGGCATTACGGCATTACCGGATTACGGTTTAGTGTTTACCCACTGACTGCCCAGACTCCTGAGGCCAGAGCACTGAAAATTAAAAAAATTTGTCATGCATTCAGTATAGAAAAAATCATCAGTCCATTATCTGATTATCATTGGAACAACAGCAAGAGAAAATTTAAATTTCTTACATTACTGGCAAGCAAGCAACACTTTTATGGGCTTCCGTGGCTATGGAAGGAAAAGAAACAACTAACAACCCAATCAAAGCAGACCAGACAGGCAAACCTATTAGGGAGAAAGCCAGTCCGTTTCATGAAGAATTTAACTCAACTCAGGAATTCAATTGTTAATAGGTAGATACGAAAATTGATGTAGCAAAATTTGCCAGTGTTCACAGAACGTGATTTACACACATGCTTTCTTCGTGAACGCAACTGCCTCTCGCGCAAGTTTTTTTTTTTTTCTTTTC
>NW_025935830.1:0-774 GCF_000764305.2 Hyalella azteca | reverse complement strand
CTGCAGTCAGACACCACGAGCTCAGCGGTGGGGCGCTCAGGAACAATCCCCCTAGGAGCGCGAAATCCCATAGGACTTCTGACGAGCACAGACACACGTCATAAGTCCCCCCTGAGGGGATATCGAGGTTAAAAAGTTTCCAGGATACTGATTTTTGAACTGTATTTTGACACCTTATATGCATCAACGAGGTACTCAACCAAACAGTAAAAACTCGCTTTTCCTGCTTTTTCGTTTAGGCCGTGTTTTGATTTCGAAAATGATAGGTAATCCTCAGGCATATCAAATAAAAAAATTCGTGTGTCTGTTACGCACCTGGCGAGGTACTCCTCAAGCTTAAACTCAAGACTCGTTTTTCAATTTTGCTTAGCCGAGGTACTCCTTAGGCTTAAAGACTAGGAACTCCCGGCATCTTTGAATTACTGATAACCGGACGAATTTTTTGAGTCGGCGCCAACAACGATATCGCGAGCGGCGTTCGCGTGGTGTCAAGGTTCCACGCTTATCGTCCGAGCGAGTCGAGAGAAACCGACGTGACTGTCGAGTGCATATACGGCGTATCGTGCCTGAGCAACGGTGCAGGTAGCTTGTTTTATCGTGCATGGATTTATGCAGGTTATGGCTGACAAGAGTCTCGCATTTGTCAACAAAAACAGATTACTCGACAGATTGTCACCTAAAACAGATTACTCGACAGATTGTCACCTAAAACAGATTACTCTTCAGATTGTTACCAAAAACAGATTACTCGACAGATTGTCACCAAAAAATTGA
>NW_025935829.1:0-383 GCF_000764305.2 Hyalella azteca | reverse complement strand
AAATATGTGAATTTAAAACTAGAAACAAAACAATTACAATTATAAGACCATATATAAAATAATTAAATGCAGTAAATAGATATAAAATAATTGAATTGTGCACGTGTTTATTTCAAACAGACTAACTGTGTTAGCTTTTCTCATAACTTAAGTCTCGTTTCAACTCGTATGAGGTTAAAGGTTTGTTTGGTTATTGTTCAGTTTGTTTAGTAGGGTAAACCCGGTATATTCCGACATCGTGGGTAATTCCGTCACCTCTCCAGCTTTTCCTTTATATTAAGCTTTGTTTTAGTTCCATGTGTGAGAAATTTAACATTTCTCACCAAGAATTACATAAACATCAGATGATTTAATTTTTGCGCGCAGTGCGGTCGTCTTTTTTT
>NW_025935828.1:0-308 GCF_000764305.2 Hyalella azteca | reverse complement strand
CCTTATTATCCACTTCCCAAGTAGGTTGTTGCCAACCTATCAAGTAGAAGTAGGCGACGTGTTTGCCTCACCCGCGGGAGACACGCGGCAACATTGGAATACGACAACACAGCTCGGAAGGAGCTTAATTAAAAAATTTTAATTTTTCATCTGTTAATCTGTTCATAATGATGGCCAAAGTGGGGTAATAAACGGTCATAAACAGTGGTCAATGTCACTCAGGCGTTTATGACCTGGTTTACAACCCTGGCGTTTATGACCCCGGCGTTTACGACCCCGCGTTTATGACCCCAGCATGAATCAAAAAC
>NW_025935827.1:0-27799 GCF_000764305.2 Hyalella azteca | reverse complement strand
TATTTAGGCCGGTGAATGTCGGCTTTCGGAACACAGAAGTTAAAAAACGGCCATTAGATTTCGTAATATTGCAATCAAGGAAGGACAAACTATTATTAGATTCGAGCTCCATGGTAAATTTGATAGAATTATGTTGAGAGTTTAGGTAATCAAAGAATGGTTTGACATGGGAGAGATGTTTGAAAATTAGAAATGTGTCATCGACATCGACATCGACACTAGTTTCATAATTACCTATTATTCTATTAGGTTAATAATTGTTATACTGCTTAGCAAAGTAACTCCAAACCAAGTCGACAATGAAATGTAACGCATTGAGTCATAAAGCTTACCATTTTACTGTATAATTTCGCCCTTAATTGCTAAGTTGTGTCGATATAATCGCCTATGATCAATGCTATGCATGTAGTGTTTCGTGTACTGACATATTCTGTATGTGCGTCGATAATATTGTTGTCCTATAAATCGAATCACTTATTTATAGGAACTGCATGGATATTTCACTTCGTATCAAGACACTGTAAAGATTTTATTTACAATTGCTGACTCGATATTATTTTGAAAGAAAAGATACTAAAAGCATTTTTTATAATTTCAAATCAGTTTTAGTGTACTTAAGTTAAGTATTACGTTTCCTTACTTGATTTAACAATAGTAAAGCAAAAATTTGTCATATAATATGGAAAAAAGCGTTCGAAACCCTCCCGCAACGCGGGGCATCGACTGTAAGAAGTTTTTGAAAGCTAACATGCTTGAAGCTCGGCACCTCAAATAAAATTTAATGAAAATTTTATGAACAAATTACATGGTTATAAGTATTTCATTTGCAAATGTTACACCATAAATAAACTTATTAATGTTGGAACAGGTAAAAGTTGTTATTTTTTGGCCATTGAAGCATTTATATCGAAAGCCATTTTGTCGTGAAATCATTTCTGTGGCCGCTCGTTTTTACGGGGACTGGAAAGTTCAACGCATCAATTGAAACTTCAGCTCGAACCCGAAACCAATGCTCCCTTTTATTATTCTTCTTATTTTATATTTCGAGAAGGAGGTAATTTGAAACCAATTACTCAATCCTCGTTCTTGAATTTTCTCTTTAGTTTATTTATAGTAATTGAAGCGCTTGTCCACCTTGTCTTTTTATTCTGTTATTATTCATGTCATTACGAACCTTTAATAACTGTTTCTTTTTTCAATTGTTATATTTATTCATGTATGTATTCCTTACTGTCATTTTACACGTTGATCAAATATCTGACAACGTGTAATGTTTTTCAGTGCTGTCATGTAACACCGAAAATCTACGAATATATATAACTAAACTTTTTTAATTAATCTCTTGCAGGCACATCCACCCTGGCAACATGGCTGCCAATTTCCTAGTCCCGCTTCTAATTCCTCTGGGCGAGCAGCTCGCAAACAGTGAGTCCTGCATTTCTTTCAATTGTATAACCGCTAATATCACGGGATCTGGTTTATTGATATTTATTTTCCTTAAGGAATAGTGTCACAAGCCTTTTACGAGATTAAATACCACTCAGTTATTTCCATACGATCTAAACATGTATTTTTTATTCTCATTCAATTCTATTACGGAAAAACGCATTCGCTGTAGTTAAAGAATGTGCCTGTAATGATGAAGAAGAATGCAGTTAGGAATTTTTTTTTTTTGTCTTCTTTCGTCATGCTGTCAGTGTTTCAAACTCCAGGAAAAGTGTTCATATTTTAATTCAAAATAGTTCAGTGGGAGGATATTAGTGTTGAGATCAATACAATGCTAATATAAAGATGCAAACTAAGGGTCAAACCTAAATTTTGATTCAATGTAATTCATTTTGGCGTAGTATACCCTAAACACTGTGCAGAATGAAAATTTTCTCTCGCACTTCTCATAGCAAACAAAATATGGTTAGGGGGCAACTATAATTATTCTCAAGTTAATAACGTACCCTAAACTCTGATCCCTGTATTGTAAAAGCTAGTTTGGGGAAGCAGATCTGGTTCTACGGTTCTAGTTTGAAAAATATTTACTGATTCATTCCTTCACTCATACCACAATTAAGTCTCCGAATGCGCGCATTATATTATTGCACACATGACGCGGACTGTCATGTGAGCACATCAGCAGCAAAATGCAATAGGCATATTTTTACGCTGGCAAAACAACTTTTAAAAAAGACTCATATATTTTCTTAGTTTTTAAACGAGTTTTTGAATGTAGTCCGACTTGTATCTTCATCGAGCCACAGTTGTTTTGATATGTGGAGTTCTCAATAAAGAACTCTGCTGATTTATAACATAATATTTAACTATCTTTCCCAGTACGTAATGTATGTGTGTACATTTAACTATAGCTCCCATTACAAGTGTCCTTGGCAAATGCAAATTTTGAACTGCAAGTGCTTTTAACAAGACTTTATACAGAATACAAACTTGATATAATATTACTGTGCAAATTTCATTTCACTTTCAATTCTCCATGTACAATAAAACGAGGTAGAACCAACACTATGAATAACGAGGAGAAGCTATCATATTTCTTTATCGTTAGTAAGTGACTAAGAAACAGATTAAATAATCTGGAGTTTGTCTTTATACTGGCTTTCTATTTCCTGTACCCTTAAAGCCACTCTTGGTGAATAAAAAGAATAATGCAAGAAATTTTCACGCGGCAGAAAAAGGAAGGACCCATCATAAATTAAATTAAATTTTTTGCAGATTAACATATTTTATTGCTCGGTTAAAATTTTATTATTTCCCTTGTCACCAACAAGTAGGAAAATTCATTAAAGATCTGTGTCTATATTTACTCAACAGTGATAGCATGAGCAATCAACGACAGTATACTGCATAATTTCATCGGCATAGGAAATTAACAATTAAAATAAAAACATACGTTGCGACGGCTCTGCTGTCACCAAAAATTCAAGGATTCAAAACCTCTTATAGATTGTAAATGCAAAATCAGAACTCAGTCTCATTTCTGAGTTTTGTGACAGATATTTCTACTGTAAATCAAATCAGATAACTTCTACTGCGTCCAAGTTTTAAGCCAATCATCTGACTAAATGCAAAGCTCATGGTTAAATAAAATTAATGCCCTGCTGTTTTCTCGCGGAGATTTTCAGGCTCTGAAAGCTTCCAGTCATTAGTATGAACATTTAATCGCGTCATCTGTCAATTCGCAAGCCTAACAATTCCCGAAGCAGTTATTGTGACGACAGAAGCTATGCAATTTGCTAAATACAATTACCATCGCAACTATAGCTTGAAGCGAATATTTTTTTTGTGGTAGTGGGAGGTATTTGCCTGGTATTGGGATTAGTTGAGGAAACACTAAATTCAATCTTTGTTTTTTTTCACTTTAAATTATGGAATGTGGCGCGAAAGAATTAAAAGCTCGCTATGTTTATACAGAAATAAGGTTTTTAAATTTAATAATGGCTAGCTTGATTTTATTTCTCAAAATTTGAGGTTTAAACGATGAATTTTGAACAACAATCATCAATACGCAGTCAAAAACTCCTGTCAAGATCGTTCGACGCGTTTTCATTTAAATGGTTATGACATATTAGGTCATTTATATTGGAGACGACATTACTTTTAATCCGGTTCAAGTTGAATATGAACCCGCTCACATGAAAGAACTATTATGTGCTTGTTTTCACTACTTTTTAGAGCTAAAAATACACGGATAAGAACTTCTAAGGCAATTTGTTCTTGCTGGAGCCTAAATGTAACAATTCTCTTTCCACAATTGCAGCGAATTGTATAGCTCGTCGTCCGCAGATGATCGCCTATATCATGGCTCCGGGGATAGTACATGTTATTATTTCCATATGCTTGCTGGCTCTAAAAAAATTTATTTTTTAGCATTCAAAACGGGCGTATACTGATCTGCTTGATACTATGCATTTCATCCCTTTAAGTTTTATATAACGTGAGCGCGTGTACAGTAAAGGGGCCGTAGAGGCCGCGGTACTCTGCCGGCGGGTCAGTGCGACGCCTGGCGTCGCGGTGTGAGGTGTGTGAGGTAAAGCGTCCTGCGTACCGCGCCGCCGAGTGACTGAGGATGTGGCCGTTGAAAGTTCACTTGTATTTCGAAATTATTAACTTGTTAGAGGTGCTTTCAGGAGAACCTACCGTGTTTTATTGTGAACATGGAGCAGTCTTTTCTAAAATTTTGTTAGAAAATAATTTATAGTTTTTGTGATGCACGGAATGCATCTAAGAACAGTCACCACACATCACTCTTAATTAAGCCATGAACACTTTTTAGTGTCTCATGGTTTATTGTTGGAAACCGTAATACTACATAATCATTCTATCGCCCCAATTCAATCTCGCCCGCTTCGACGTAAGCATAAACGAATTCTCGTCTAATTTGAGTATATTTAATGTTAACGGGATCCCTGCGCTGCCCAATTATAACTTTACTATTTAAACAGCGATCATGTGACGTGACTCGGTCATTGAAGCGCGAGCCGCTGACGCTGCAGGGAATCCAGGCGTTCGCCTATAAGATTACATGACCTTGGCGATGTGATGTCGCTGATGCCTTCAAGCTTGTGGCTTGCGATTGCGTCATCAATAATTGTAATGTGAGAGATAATAGCTGAAGACATATCAATATCTATCTTAAATCGTAAATCTACGAAAAATACTAACGTTCTACATCATTGATTGTTCTCAAGGTACAAATATTTGTTGGCAATTGAATGCAATTATATTATTTTTTGCAGGAAAAACTGTCGGAACTGGCCTATAACATTTTTCTGATTTTTATTTTTACACCGAAAAATTTTTGTGTCCAAGAATAGTTCGAAATCATTTAAAATTCGTAGAGTCTTTTCCATGAAAATTTGATAGCACTAATTTGTATTGCAACGAAATGCCTCGCACATCGCACGAGTTACACTCACTTATGTCGGTAATTTATTTTGTTCGAGATTTTCCTCATACAGTATAATTAAAATTTCGGTTTAAATACTATGTTATTCCATGAATTTAATAGAATTAATCTGTTAAAGAAAAACAGTAGAGACTTGTTTTGATTTATTGCTAGGATTTCTTGTAACCATAGCAATAGGCAAGTTCCGCATGGAAAAATCTTGAACTCACAAATTTCGTTTGCAAATTGCAATGAAACTTGAAAATAAGTGTCATGAAATATTTTTAATGTCCCTAAGTTGAATAATTTTTTACTCAGCGAGTCGATGAGTGCGAAAAATTCTCTGTTTTACTAAAAGATTTTTTAACATGGATATGGCAAACACAGAAAATAGATGGTGGCAAGTACAGAAGTGCGTTAACTATTTCATAACTTGAAATACCAGGATTATAAACACAGATGAAATGGATGTGTGACAGACAGCGTTAGCTTTCGAAAATTCATTTAAAAATATACTTGAGCGCAATAAATTGTTTTGTACGACTTAGTGTTAAAAATTCGGATTTCAAAACTTTTTTCATGTATTCATTATCGTTACGTCATCGAACGAAAAAAATGTGTCAGAGTAATTAATCTTTACTTATTTCTCTGAATAAGTTATCTTAGCTTTCAGTTAACGAAAAAAGGAGTTTGTTATGACATTGATAAAGAGAATCTTGATCGCACGTTTCTTATTGTCTGTGCGTGATTATTTTCATTGTGACGACATCAGCGGCTTTAAAATTTGAACCTCTGCAAGAAGTATCGTGATGGGAAATATTCAAAGTATTATTTATGTGGAGCAGGGAATTTCGAGGGCTGCTTAAGCCCCTGCGACGCAGCGCGACCTCAAACACTGCCCGGGCGCCGTGTTTGTCCATAATAATGAAGTGGAGGCTATCATAATAATGAAGTGGAGGCTATCATAGTAATGAAGTGGAGGCTATCATAATAATGAAGTGGAGGCTATCATAATAATGAAGTGGCCTCTACTTCATTATTATGATAGCCTCTATCATAATAATGAAGTGGAGGCTATCATAATAATGAAGTGGAGGCTATCATAATAATGAAGTAGAGGCTATCATAATAATGAAGTGGAGGCTATCATAATAATGAAGTGGAGGCTATCATAATAATGAAGTGGAGGCTATCATAATAATGAAGTGGAGGCTATCATAATAATGAAGTGGAGGCTATCTAACTTTACCTGCTGCGTAAAACTCAGACTTATCCCTGGCAACAGGCGCGTCGTTCATGAATGTTGTTTCTAGAAGGCTATGGAAGTATTTTTTCAGTTTTTGTATAATTTATTAATGAGAAAACCATGTTTAGCGATAAAGAAAGGCAAGGAAAAGGCAAACATTTTCAACAATATTCACCTTTTTGAAACGCCGTAAATGCACCTTCTTTGACGGCTCGAAATAGTTTAACTTAAACATTTCATGCAAGCAATCTGATTCGAAATAGTAAATTATTGTCATGCATTTGTATTTACTATAAATCTGTAACTAACTTCCATGCTGATAATCAAATTTTATTTTAATTTAATTCGTCTCCACATTTCTTCAAACATATCAATTCAGACCTTCAATTGATATATAAAAGCTGTTTGCATGACAAACTTAATGAACTCTGGAAATTACTTCCTACTTCACACGACCTCATAATTTTTCCTTCAATCTGCTCGAATGGATCCTGATTGCAGAAATACATTCAACATTAGCACGTTTTTAATGCAGATAGCGTCTGAGCCTCTTGAGTTTCATTGGATATTCATCACGAGGCTCTACTCAATTTAGTCGCTCTATGATGCACAACCACAGTAAATGTGATGGAAAGCGAGAGACTGCCAATTCAATTACAATGATCCTATTTGTTATTGGTAGATGCAAGTGTTCAAATTTTCGAAATTTTTAGCCCTTCATGATTAGAGATTCACTGAAATTTTCATCCACATTTTTGTTGTGCCAAATGATCTCATGAAGCAGTTGATATTAACAGAGATGAGAGTGCGATAAACCGGGACGCGATTGCATGAATGCTTTTTTTTCATTGTTGATTGTCATGCAGTATTAGGTCAGATATTACTATTGATAAAAACACTCGTACCTAAATCTGTCAATATTCGATCAATTTTTCGCTCAATAATTGACGTAAAAGAATGGTCATCCCGAAACATAATCTGCAACTTCGCATTTATTTAAAAACTTTACTTTCTACAATTTCCACAATCGATTTCGAATCTCATGAGCAAACATAAACTCTACGATCCAAAGTCGACAACAAGCCTGTTACGGAGCTCGCGAATGATTCAGAATTTCGAATAAACATTTTGATGTAAGCAGCTTTTTTCGGATGATCGGATTTCGTGAAGCTCAGTGCAATTTGGTGTTTATTTAAATGGCGGATTGCAGTAAGACCGAAATTATTCCCAGATATTATTTATTGAATTCTGATAGGCTCATGAGCTGCCATTAGAATTAGAATAAAAATTGTCATAGTCTCATGAATTTGTTCAATGCGGTCTTGCAGTGTATGGTGTTTGAAAAAATCTGAACCTTTATAATTTGAAATGACAAATCAAACGAAAAATTACAAGTGTTTCGTCCACGAGCACGAAGCAGTGATTTCCGTTTAACTTGAGCTAAATAAATATTTTATTGCATAATTCATGAATAAATGTGAGTGTTTGAGCAGTTTAAATAAAATATAATTAGCGATGGACCCCGCGACAATATTCAAGATAATAACAAACAGCACCTGGATTGGTGAGTCTGATAGTTTGATTGTTATTGTCATGAGTTGATTTTCATCACCTTATGTATATTTAATGAGTTGTTCATTTCCTTTTGTACGCATTAATCTCATAGTATTAGTCAACATTCATGTGTTTCTCTCTTGAGGCTTATTTTGTTTGAAGAACGGTGCGCGTATAGAGAGATACCGTACCTGAGATACCCTTCTGTACGTACTTATGTCATTCCCAAATTATAATTTTAAGCGTTGCAAATAACTCTTCACTTACTTGATTATGAATAATGCACACTCGAAACGTCGCAAATTCTAATAAAATATCTCTCGGAAACCTTATTTTTGAACTTTCTAATCCAACAAGTAGCCTGATTAGCCAAATAGAGAAAAGTAATAAGAAAATCGTCAATAAAATAAACTGTCTGGTCTTCAATTGAACTTATATTAAAAAATATAACTCAGTACTCACTGCAGTGAGTGACAGAGAGCGCATTTTCTCGTCGACGAAAACGTGAAGTCACGGACGGACAGACGGACGGACGGACATGGCGAGCACAATAACGCCTTTTTTCATAAATGAGATAATGCGCTAAAAACAGCTTCTGCCTAACCACACTAATGTATAGAGACAGGCAGGTATTCACGATACTTATCGTGTCATGATATTACCTTTTCTAATGATTTACTTATTTACAATGATAGAATGAGCCATTTACAATTATAGATTTCTGATCACTTTGCAGTCAAGAGAAAAATCTGTGAAAATTTGTTTATGATCCCTAAATATAGACTATAAATCGCGATCCATGGATTCACGATCGTACCTTAGCGTCTTTGAGCAATGAAGCCGCGTCTTCAAGACAAATTCGCCGTCTTCGTGACGTAGAAAAATTAAGAGGAGACTTAATTAAAAAAATTTAACGAGTACTATATTTTGAGCATTCAAGTACAGTTGCAATCACGAAAGAGGGTCAAATTTTCCCCAAATTCCCCTACAGGACTTGAATGAGAGTTTCATGCAAACATGACATGAGTTTTGAACAGTTCATTCATAAAATTACGGTGCTTTTGTTTAAAAATTATTAACTGGATTCAGAACGATGGCTTGCACCTGCAGATAAATTTTTCCCGCGTAGCCTGCAAATCATTTTTATGAAATTGAAATAAAGGGGAATTAATTGTTAACCATTCAGGATTTATTCAGGTGGTTCTCATTATTTAAAATTTTGTATCAATCTTCAAGTTTTAACAAATTCACTTATTGAAATAAATTACCATATTTAGAAAGTTCCTCTCACAATTATTCTCACCAATAATTATATTTTTAAACTTGCGCATTATTCTAATTAAACCATTCTATATTACGGTTGCATATCACAAATATCTCACCGTTGATCGAACCATCATCTCCTTTACTAGACCATTTCGTACCCGCTCTCAGCACCGAAACTTTTCGCGTCAGTAACTACATCCAGGAACTTATAATTCGGGGTAACTCATGGAAATTTGATGCAAAATTTTGTTGAATTCATGAGTGTTTTCTTACGAATTTAATAGAATACTTGCCCTTTTTGAACTTGGCAGCTTGAAAGAAGATTAAATTGCCAACTTAACGCTTGTTGCTAGTTCCACGCCATACTGAAGCAAGTTCGAAATAATTTCATCATTTTTGAAATAATATGATTGGTTTTGAATAATAACGTTGTTTGGTGTGTAAATAATTATCAACATGCATATAATAATATTAATCAAAGACAGAAATCAAAGCGGTATTGTCACCTGATATGTTTCTCGGAAAGCAATGTTTAGCCAGGAACGTACATACGAAAAATAATCTGAAATGAAGGCGATAATGTTATAAAAAAAAACTGTCAATGAAAATTCGCAAAAAACAGCTGCATGGCCTAATAATTTAAAATAATATTTTGGAATACATAAAAATCTGAATTCTTATGTTAATAATTATGTTATGTTAATAATCATGTTCTGATAATAATTAAGAGGATGATGATATCCAACAAAAAATCAAAATCTTATAATCATCAAACTTTATTTCAGAGGACTGAAGGATATTCGAGTATCAAAATTTTCACTATATGATTATGAAATAAAAGACGGTAAAGATTTGGCATTTCTTATTTCAATGCCGCGTTATGAACGATTTGAAAAGTCTCGTTCCACATCTCGAAATTACAGATCCCGGTCACACCCATACAATGTGGTTATTGCTGATACGTTCATGAATAACAGCTAGTGTGTGTAGCGGCAAGTTTCTTCATCTAACACCTTAACAAACATACAAACTTTAGAAAAAAAGAGTAGCTCGACATAGCGAGTTACTGATGAAGATCCTTCAAGTTAGTCATGGCGGAGTGTTGTGACTTTTAGTTAACGATCACAATTTTTATATATTTTATTTACATTATGTATACATCTCATATACGCATCTGCTATAATTGATGAAAGTGTGAATTACCTGGAATCTAATTGGACTCGAATTAATGTCGCCGCTGTGCTAAATTTTCTGCGTCACAATTTGGTGACTGCTTACGAATTATGTTTTTCTCGATGCGATCATTTTTTTAAGGAAAAATCTATGTAAAAATAATTGTTAACTCCCACAATTGCGACTTGAGATTTTTAATAAGTTCACGTAAACCAATTCCATATTTTCCTGCGTATTTTTTATTCAAAACTTCTTGGGAAGCGTTGGTACTTAACGATCAACCATTAATTTTTACTTCGTATTAGCTCTCTTTATACATTATTATTTCTAAAGTCAATGCAGCTACAAGTTCTTTATTTCTTCAATGCGTTTCTAAATATTTTTTTTATGTTTTACTACATTGAGTTATCTGATAGCTGAACACTCGTATACATAATCCACAGAATAAAAGTATTTCGTATTTTATCAGCAGCAATCTACATGCATACGATCGTTCTCTTATGATTGATTGTTGGCTGCCTAAAATAAAAACAAGTGATCCATTTGCAGAGGCAAACATGCTGCTTCATTTTTTGCGCCGGTGCTGACTGTTATAAGCGACCGTTTTGTGGAGAATTTTCGATTAAGTTTCCTTCTAACTGAGTGTAGAAAAACATATAAAACTTTTTATGGCTTTAGAGATAAACGACAGAAAATGAATTACGCCAGAAAATGAGTTTTTGAATTCGTTATTAAGGTCAATACATCGACTTATTCGGAAAGTTTAAATGTTGTTCTCAAGCAAGCAGTGATGCTGAACGTAGTAATGATTTCATGACAGGTTGATGTCAGTACAATAATTAGATTACAATAATGGGTAGTAAGATATTGTATAACTAGTATTGAAATCTTTGCCATTAATTCGGGTTTTTGGCCTTCAAATTAAAGTTTTAAGAAATTTGAGCACTCGTTGCTTAGTAAATTATACAACGTCAACCATGGTTGCTTAAGAATTAATTTAAATCTATTTATTGCCCTTGTCTTACCATTTGTGCGTTGACTCATATTTTTGACGATTTACATTCATTATTTGAGAACAATTTAGCTGAGTTTTATAAAGGAAAATAGCAGTGAATTGATGTTTGTGAATGACTAAAGGGGAATTCTCAGTGAAAGTGAATAATAATCTGCGCCAGCTATCATTCACTATTCGCATGCTATTCACAGTACAAAGCTCCAAATAAGTAAATCTCAATGCAAATTTGAACGCAACCTGCAGACTAACCTTGTGTTGCAGTGACGCAGCTCATGAGCGGCCAGTCGGTTCAGTTCAGCCAGAAGAATTACGTAGTCCAGGTCTCTGAGGCGGCCGCCCCGGGCACCATACTTCTACTACAGGCAGTTTCTCCCCATGAGGGTACATATATTTTTGTGCGTAGTTTTACCCTACGAAGTAATTTTTGTTCCTAGTCTATAATCCCGGATAATATTTTATTGGTACTGTTTTTAGAAACTATCATTAGGTTGCTGTTTTCTTGATTCTGGATCTCAATAAACAATTGAACGTTCGGTGTTAGATGAAAATGTATCCTTTCATTTATGCGGCTATAATCGTGATTAACTCGGCAAAATATATCTGTAGTATTTGCGCGAAATTGTCGCATGCTGATCGTCTAATTACAATTTTGATATTTCAACGCATGGTTATCTTTAGAACTATGAAACGTGAAGAAATCTGTTTTTGTCTGACTCCAGTTAAATATTTTATTTTACATTTGAAATGTTCTGTACATATTTATTAAAAGAAGTGCCAGCCTCTTGTAATTTATGAGTTAAAGACCCACGTCTCTAGATGTTATTTACTCAAATCCAAATTACGGTAAATAGAAGGTGTTTAAAGTTTTTAAATTTAGTTTTTTTTTTATTATTATGTTTAACAGCTTAATTCTTAAGCAGTCTCAACAATAACCTTTAAGCTATTAGCATTTTAGATACCTGCGAAAAGTTTTGTCAATATATAGATCGAATTTTCTTTCCTGCATATTTTTCACGCAAGTTTAAACTTCGTACTTACTGAAAGCTTTTCGAAATAAAATTACATTAACCCTCAGTGATTGCCTTGGGAATGTTGTTCAGCGCCGCGGTAGACTTCTCTAAAGGCACCAGTGTAATCATCTTTATAACATAATGTAATTTTGCATCACGATAAATATGCTCAATAGGCCTTCAAGATTTAGAAATAATCTTGAACAAATTTATGCACCGTAAACAATCTGCTTTGCATTAAATGCTTTACTCATATAAATCATCAATGAAGGTTAATTCTCGTGAAGAGTTCATTATGAGAAAGAGTAGATGCGACCATAATATTATCAATGCATCAATGAATTTTGGTGATATTATTCATGGAATGAATATGTTCGCACGGCTAACTTTGAGCCGTGAAAAAACGAAAGCTTAACTCTTCTTAATGGTTTCCCGCAATTTCTTGAAGACAAACGAGGCAAGCAGGTAGATTCATGACGAAATTAAACAAACATTACAATGATATAAATATGATCGTAAATGGTATTGCTGTTTCAATTTCCAGTAATAATCAAATTATTTTCTTATCAGATCTGAAGCAAGTTCAAGTACAGAAAAAATGATTCCTTACTGTGTTTAGAAATTCAATCTGTTAATTGGGCTCATTTGTAATTAAAAATTGATTTGACCCTAACAAGTAATTACTGCTTATGATATTATTTCAAATTTCCGTTCTCTGTGTTTACAAACTTTGGCTTTTAGAAAGGTTAACGGTAAATTTTTTACATATTCCAGTCAATATTCCAGGTACGTTAAATCGTTCACTATTTTTGGCTTTTGATTATTACTTTTATTCTTTTTTGTATCTTAGGGGTTACTTTATTTTTTCCCTCAAGCCGATGATGGAAACTTTAGAAATTTAATTTGCCGTTGTTACCACTTCGTTAGATTTATTTGCAAAAGTTGTTAAGGTTTTTCGCCTGTGCTCGCAATGTAAAATTTAAGTTACTTTCCCTGGCATTTCAGCTGGGCGAGGTAGCACTTTACGATGAGATACAGTACCAGTCGCGTATGCCGAGCTTTGCCTCAGTAATTTAGTGAATTGTATCCACTCAACCCGTAGCTGCAATACTTGCCATACACTTTGTATAATTATCATGTAAAAACTTTATATGCTTGGATTAGTTCTCAATATATATCCTTAATGAACATTTCGTACGTGACAGAAATCGTTGGCATCAACCACAACTCGGGTCAAATTATTCAACCCTGAGAAACCAGTCAATCTATGCGAGACTTTGTAAGAGGAAACAGTAATGAAATTCATTGCTCATGTTTCGCCAAGTATGGCTTATTCTCCCCTACAGCAATCATTTGTCAACTTTTCTTAACGTTTTCTACCTGCGACGGGCAGTTGCGCAGACTTTTCTTATCAAATCAATATAGTTAGGCATAATCACGAGAATCTTGGAATTTCTCCCGGCAGAGGCGGCCGTGCTCTACAAGCTTGCGAGCGAAAGCGCTTCCCCTCTTTTTCGAGTGGACGCTCAGTCAGGCGCCCTACAGTTGCTTGGTCCCCTCGACTTCGAGTACCAAACTCAGGTGAGGGAGAGACTCGAGTGCCGTGCCATGAGAGGGCTGGTTGAGGGCAGCAGCTACGACGCGAAGGTTGCTGCAAGTCAATTGGATGAAGAAATTACGCTGAGACTTGTATGGAGATCATTTCTGAACAAAGTGGATGATAGCCGAAAGTTGAGGTGGTTATATATGAATACGGAGGGGCTGATGGATAGCATTGGTATTTGGTAGGACATACTATTTTTGTATGGATTATTTGGTAAACATTGTATTTTTGCGATAACGTTTCTGCGGAAATATATGAATATGATCCAACATGAATAGATTCAACACTGTTTACGGGCGCTGGCAATGCTGAATATCATACCTTTGCGCTAACATAAATAATAATCCGGATAATACAGAAAATATTATATTCAGCCAATGAAGTAATTCTATAAATGCATAAATTTCAGTTGAAATTTTTTCCAAAACTGTTTAGAATATGCGGGCGTTCCTTTTCCTCAGCACAACCTGACGGTGATAGCAACGAGCAAGGATGGCAGGATCGGCAGCAACGAAGCTCACGTGACAGTCGAGGTGCTCGACGCCAACGATCACTCGCCAGTCTTCGCCGTCCAGCGACATGAGGCGCAAATAACTGAAGAAGATAACCACAACTTGCCCAGGCCGGTATTTACGGTCAGTTTAGATTGTAAATTTTTTCACTTCAAATAATCACAATTATTAGATTATGAATTCAGTTGAACATTTTCATTCAATTATCAGATCTCAATTCAGTTAAAAAATATGCGTTTAAAAATTACTTTTAGAGGAAAACACTTCTAAAGAATCCAGTGTCTCCGATGTAGCACATGTACAATGAATTTCTAATTTTATTTTCGTATATTAAAAAAATAATTTTTAGTTTTTCAAATAATAAAAAAATTAAATGTTCAAAATTATTCATTCTGTCAGTTGATTCATGCATTGTCTCCGACTTTACGCAAGTGTGCAAAATTTCAGATCGATTGGACAGGTATAAATGTGTTCAATATCGATTATGAAAATTGTAACAGACAAACAAGAAGTGAAGTTAAAGTGAAGTGTCGTAAAAATTGATATGTGGCCTGAAATTGAGGAATTTTTGCATTTTAATAAAATGATTGACATATTCTATACTACTGGTCGAACTGGTCCCAGTGGTTTAACCCGGAATTTAAAGGCTAATAAAATACGCAAAATGTACCTCGGACTGTGGCCACAGAGTCATAAATAGTCAAGATTTTTTGGCTCTATCGGCCAATCACTGATAGCTTTTCAAGCCAAACTCATCAATCACAGACGAAAAATTAGTCGCTACGTGTGCATAGGCCGCTACGTGTGCGTGGGCTGCTACGTATGCGTAGGCCGCTACGTGTGCGTAGGCCGCTACGTGTGCGTAGGCCGCTACGTATGCGTAGGCCGCTACGTGTGCGTAGGCCGCTACGTGTGTGTAGGCTGCTACGTGTGCGTAGGCCGCTACGTGTGCGTAGGCTGCTACGGTTGTGTAGGCCGCTACGTGTGTGTAGGCCGCTACGAGTGCGTAGGCCGCTACATGTGCATAAGCCGCTACGAGTGCGTAGGCTGCTACGTGTGCGTAGGCCGCTACATGTGCATAAGCCGCTACGAGTGCGTAGGCCGCTACGTGTACTTTTGCAAGCCTTGTAAGTTCGGCCGCATGACTTCTCTGGATGCGATTGGAAGACCAAGTCACTGACTGAACAAGTGATGACGCTGACCTCAAAACCGTTTATATTTTTATTTGAATATTGAAAATATTGAGCAGCTTTGTAGTATTTTTTGTAGCTTTATTTCAATTTATTTATTTATTTATTTATTGATACTGATGTTATAAGTAAGCTTGGGTCTCGAGGGATAATTTTGTATGCTAAAAGAGGAGTTTTGTCATTGTATCCTGTGAAATCGTATTGGCGTTCATCAATATTTTCTCCCCATTTAAATTTCCAAGATAATATCACTCGTTTGCTTGAATCGCAAATTCACTAAAACTTGAAAGCAAAGAAAACTCCACAAAAATTCATAGTATCTTTAAAGAAAACGTTTCGGAGTCCAGCTCCATCGTCAGTTCGAAAATTCTAGAACACAGATAAATCAGTGATTAGTACAGTCAAGAATACAACGAAAAAACCTAAGCTGCAAAACCTACCTATTTACAATTTCAAGCGGGTAAGAGCTAAAAGCTAAATTCAAACTAGGCCTCTGTTTAAAAATATACAATGATTCTAGAATGCACAAATCAGAAACACCGGAACTGGAAGCTGAAACTTTGAAGTCACTGTCAGAAACTGGAACATCGCACTGCTCGGCGTGAACCCGCACAGCCGAATGAAGGGGGCGCGACAGTAAGTTACCAGTTCTACAACTCCTGCCCCTATGTTCTGCGACCCTTTAAAATGAGATTATGTCCCTGTCACACGCAGTTTGACGCTGTCAATGTTGACGTTGCTTAAGGGAAGCGCATGTTTTTAAGGGTAGACATCGTGAGATGTAGGATGCTTTAGTTTATTGGTATTGATATTAAAATGTAGGGGGCATTAGGATATTCTGGTTCTGAGTCCTGTGAAAGTCGATTTTCGGAATACAGAAGTTTGAAAACGGCCATTAGATTTAGTAATATTGCAATCGAGGAAGGACAGGCTATTGTTAGATTCCAGTTCCGTAGTAAATTTGTTGGATTTATGTTGCGAATTTAGGTAATCGAAAAAGAGTTTAACGTGAGAAGGATGCTTAAAAAGTAAAAAAGTGTCATCAACGTGTCTGTTGTAGAATATTGGCTTAAAATCAAGAGGGCAATTGGACAGCCAGGAAACTCCGTGAAAACACATAAAAATATTTGCAAAGGTTGGGCCGAGCGGAAGACCCATGCCCAAACCGTCAATCTGTCGGTAAAACTTGTTAGCAAGTATGAAAAAAGAGTTTATAACAGATAATTCCAAAAGAGATTTTAAAAAATTACGTTTCAAACCTATAACGAGGTCATTTACATCCTTAAACAAAGAATTCAGGCATATATCTATGGTTTCATGAATTGGCACATTAGTAAATAAATTTTCCACATCAAAAGAGGCCATAGTTAGGTCCTGGACGTTTGTAAAATCCTTTAAGCGGTCCAAAAACGTATAAGAATTGTCTACAGTATACTTATTAGTCGTGAGACAGTTCAAAACAGGTACCAAAAACTTAGCAAGTTTAAAACTAGGCGTATTGTAAGCGGCAAAAATTGGCCGGAATTGAAACTTAGTGGCAAAATCGGACTTATGAATTTTGGGCAAACCATATAAAATACCAGGACATGAACCAGATGTATAAAGTTTAGAATAAGTTTCCGGTGAAAAGGCAGAAGAATCTTTAAGTTTTCGCAAGAAGTTATTAATTTTGTTTTCAATTTTCAAAATTGTTTTAGAAATTGAGTCTGTAATTTCAACGAATTTAGAAGGATCGGTTATAAGTTCAATAAGGCTACTGCTGTACCGGCTACGATCGACCAATACAACCCCCCTACCTTTACCAGGTCTACAAATGATCAGGTCTCTATTTTTGGCCAAATCTTTCAATAAAAGAGTGTCACGGGGTTTGAATAAAGAAGAAAAAATTCTATATGACATGAATCCATAAAAATGACGGTAGGCTAAGCTTTGCAGCTCCCCAAGAAATTCAGGTCGGTTGGGGATTGAAACATTCTTTATGCTCAAAGCGAGTCTTTCAAAGGCTAAAAAAATTTATAATAGTCTAACTTAAAAATGGGCAGACAAAAATCAAGGCCAAAATCTAACAAAAATTTGGCGCGGGGTTCCAGGCTGAATGAACTATAGTTAAAAACGACCTTATCTGGGTTGACAGGACGATTTTCGTTGTGGATTCCGAGGTTGTGAAGTTTCTTTTGAGGAGTCTGACCAGTTACTTTTTTGAAAGCTTCCGTAAACTGCCTGACATGCCGGCGCACTGCAAAAAAGTCGAGGGTGGAAAACGAACGACCAACTCTTGCTTCACTCTCGGCGACCGAACCGGTTAAAATCTTCAGAGTATTCCTCTTGGAGGATAATTCCTTGATGAGAAGTTTGTTTTGCCATGATTTATAGAAAGCTGAAGTATGTAGACATCTTTTGTACAGTTTAAATCTCAGGAATTTGGGAAAAACACCATATACCTTGCATTTCACCAGAAAATCAATGTCCAACACTGTCTTTGCTGACTTACGGAGGAGATCATGGTATTTTCTTACACAGTGGCAGCCATCTTCACCGTATTTTGAAAGTATATAAGTAATAATATCACTCGTTTGCTTGAATCGCAAATTCACTAAAAACTTAATAGCAAAGAAAACTCCACAAAAATTCATAGTATCTTTAGAGAAAACGTTTCGGAGTCCAGCTCCATCGTTAGTTCGAAAATTCTAGAACACAGATAAATCAGTGATTAGTACAGTCAAGAATACAACGAAAAAACCTAAGCTGCAAAACCTACCTATTTACAATTTCAAGCGGGTAAGAGCTAAAAGCTAAATTCAAACTAGGCCTCTGTTTAAAAATATACAATGATTCTAGAATGCGCAAATCAGAAACACCGGAACTGGAAGCTAAAACTTTGAAGTCACCGTCAGAAACTGGAACATCGCACTGCTAGGCGTGAACCCGCACAGCCGAATGAGAGGGGCACGACAGTAAGTTACCAGTTCTACAACTCCTGCCCCTATGTTCTGCGACCCTAGAATAACCCTTGACTGTACTAATCACTGATTTATCTGTGTTCTAGAATTTTCGAACTGACGATGGAGCTGGACTCCGAAACTTTTCTTTAAAGATACTATGAATTTATGTGGAGTTTTCTCTGCTTTCAAGTTTTTAGTTTAATTAATTTCTAAGATATTATAATTGTTGTTTTTTGTCGTAGTTAAGGCTTTCTGTCATCGATATTCACACTTGATCGTGAAAACAACGTACAGACTTTTTCGAGGGCAGGTTACAGCTACTGATGGAGACAAGGGAGAGTGGGGAGTGCTGCGGTATTCTATTTCTGGGGACGGCACCGCAGCTTCTGATAACCTCCCAAGCTCCGATCATTTCCCAGGCATGAAGATCTCAGCTGCATTCTCCTCGATCGAATATGGCCCCAAGCGACGAGGAAAAACGCACCGTGATCGAGCCGGACAGCATAAACCGAATACCGAGCGCAGAGTTGCGACTTTGTTTATGGAGAACGAAGGACATTACCGGTCGCCACCTCTCCTAGATCCAGGAGGTGTAGCAGTGAATGGCGCTAATGCATCCATAGCGAGTAATCAAATAGATCTACATAGCGATAAACTGACTGTAAATAGCGACTCAAGTGCAATAAACAGAACGAATATAGCTGGAAAGGTCCGGTTTTCTACTGATAATATCCCAGAATCAGGCTTACACAATTCTAATAGAGTTGTAGAAGGCCTTTCTAAAACATTACATAACACAGTCCCAAGTGAAGGCAATCATAACTTTTCTTCTTTAGATCCAGATTTACTTTCGGAAAATGAACATTTTCATTACGCTCATTCATCGGAGAAGAGAAAAGAAGCTGCCTTCACAATTGATCCGGTCACAGGCACCATAAAAGTCATGCAGGTGGGAATTGTTTAAACTTTGCTGGCCTTTCGATGATATTTTGTGGCGCTTTTCGATATTTAATTTACATGCTTATCGAAGTGACAGCGTTTAGAGAATAATGAAATATTTATTAGGATCACTATTATCAATAAAAAATATCTGTGAATACTTGTGTGTTTAAATAATGATGCTTTGTAGAAATATTGTGTGTGTATATATAATTGAAACTATGAGATATTATAAAACGGGGAGGGATTAAGTAAATTTAAAATGGAAATTCCATGCCACGTAAGGACCAAACGGATCTTCTTAAGGGCTTAAAAATCCAGCCCTATAACGGATCTTTTAAATATGCATTACGTCAAATTTGAAAATTGTTCACGTATATTGAAGACAAAATTCGTGAACATTTTATTTTATGAGACAGTATAAGAGTAATTGATATAAAAAATGTGGTAACAGACTTAACATATGTATATCAATCAGGGTTTACCTGTCTAATGCAGGGCCGGGTTCAGCAGCCACTGATTAATACTATATGAGCGCTAAATGGCTTCTCGAACTATTTTTTCACTTTAGTCAATCCGCTGCCTTCCTCTTATAATATTATCATGGTGAATTATTCTACAAGTGTAATATTTTGATCCTGTTTAAACTATTTCTGGATTGCCAAACGATTGTTCTAAAATTGTCGATCACCCCCGGAAAGTTGAACTCCATAACATTGTCACCTTCACCAGCCCCTAGATCGCGACCCACCTCACGGGCGTGCAACGTGGCGCTTAGTGGTGACCGCGTCAGACGGGGAGCTGCAAGCCGACACCGAAGTTGTGGTCAACCTCAAAGACATTAACGACAACGCACCCGTGTTCCTTACTGCACGTGTCGAGGCTACGGTTATTGAGAACTCTCCTAGCGGTGAGTTATTTGCTGTATTGTAGGAGCTCCGTGTTCCTTACTGCACTTGTCGAGGCTACGGTTATTGAGAACTCTCCTAGCGGTGAGTTATTTGCTGTAGGAGCCTCGTGTTCTTTACTGCGCGTGTCGAGGCTGCGGTTATTGAGAACTTTTCTAGCGGTGAGTTATTTGATGCAGGATTTGCTGCTGCTATCTGTTCACGGACTTAGGATAAAAATAATTTTTACCACGTTTTTCTTGACTTCGTTTCGTGTGTGTCTGTCATCAAAAATTCAAACCTTAATTTAGAGCACTTCTAAGCATCCTAGTAAGTTGAAATTTGGCATGCATGCTTATGCTGCCTAACAATTCAAGATTTGATCATCAGAAATAATAATTAAAAAAATTGAAAAAAAAATTTAAAAAACACTAAAAATTCCCGGTTTGGAATTGATGTTTTTCTCGAACATCCACACTTGCCAACCCTGAAAATTGATTTGAATTGCTAAAATTGCTAACTAAAAAGTAGAAAATAAATAAATATAAAAATATTTTTAAAAACCACGTTTTTCTGGTTTTTACAAAACTAAAAATAGTGAAATAAAACAAATAAAAAACTTTTAAAAACTACGTTTTCTTAACGGACAAAAAAGAAAAACATTTTCTCTTACATAACATTACATAACATTTTACATAAATTAAATGTTATGTAGGAGTAAATGTTTTTCTTTTTTGTCCGTTAAGAAAACAAACGTGGTTTTTAAAATTAAAAGTTTTTTTTTGTTTATCTTGACTTCGTTTCGTGTCTGTCTGTCATCAAAAATTCAAACCTTAATTTAAAGCACTGCTAAACATCCTAGTAAGTTGAAATTTTGCATGCATGCTTATGCTGCCTAACAATATAAGATTTGATCATCAGAAATAATAATTAAAAGAAATTAAAAAAAATTAAAATAAATAAAAAAATCACTAAAAATTCACGGTTTGGAATTGATGTTTTTCTCGAACATCCACACTTGCCAACCGTGGAAATTGATTTGAATTGCTAAAATTGCTAACTAAAAAGTAGAAAATAAATATATATAAAAAATATTTTCAAAAACCCCGTTTTTCTGGTTTTTACAAAACTAAAAATAGTGAAATAAAACAAATAAAAAAACTTAAAAAAAACACGTTTTCTTAACGGACAAAAAAGAAAAACATTTACTCATACATAACGTTACAAAATATTTTACATAACTTAAATGTTATGTAAGAGTAAATGTTTTTCTTTTTTGTCCGTTAAGAAAACGTGGTTTTTAAAAGTTTTTTATTCGTTTTATTATAGTACGAATGGAATTCATTGGTGCTTTTCTTGATTCTTTTCATAAATTGTGCCTCGTCGTTTATACCAATTCAATGGTGGTGAAAAATACTTCTCGTTCGTTTACAATTACGAACGTTTTATAAAATACATCACAAATTTTGTTGGTAACTAGACATATTAATGAGGTGATTTCATAATTAATTTATGTGCTTATTTTAGTCAACAGAAATAGTAAACTTTATTTTGAACTCTAATGTCTTAAATTTTTGAAATTGTTATACTCGTTAATAATAATAGTATTGATAGTAATAAGAATATTAATAATAATAGTAATAACAATAATAATAATAATAATAATGAATACAGGAACAATTTGCGATCAGTGCCTTTAAAGACAATGGTAACAGTTTATCAAGCTGACTTCAATGTGACAGCATTTTTCTCATGAGCTGGGAAGCCCTTAAGGCTTCTTTGTTCGGCAGCAATCGACAGTTTGCAAAAGCTCTGAACCTTTCATCTTGAAGATGCACCGTCAGTGCATTATTCTAATGGAGGTCTTTAACGTCTTCTCGGCGCCTTTCAGAGAATTTCGTGCAATTGAGGAATGCGGAGGCATCATTTTCCATATAGAGCATTTTAGTCTCTGCAAACACAAGTGCTTTGATTCTTCCTTAAGGTTACCTTTTTTTGAACATAATGCACTCCGTCATAGCTCGTCGCTTGGGAATTTGCCATCGTCATAACCGACCTCGTTTGCTTCCTGCCGTAAACCAGGCACGCCTGTAGTCACGATAACAGCCGAAGACTTCGACGACAAGAACGAAGGGTCCAATTCTAAGCTGATTTACTCGTTGCAAAAGAATGCTGTGGACGAAGAAACTGGCCTGGCAATTTTCACCGTCAATGCTTCGACAGGCAGTATCAGCACAGCCATGTGTTGTCTGGACAGAGAACGTGCGAGTCATTACAGCCTAACTGTTGCTGCTACAGATGGAGGTGGATTGCAAGGTTAGCAATTGTCTACTTCAACTAAATACATCTCACGGCACATTGAATGTTAATTTTAAAGTAATTTCGCACTGATAAGGTGAAATACAATTTAAACGCCACTTGCAGATTACTTTTCAAAAAGTATTTCCAGTGCCCAATATGAATAATTTTCATAACATGACCAATTTCACTATAATAAATTATAAATGATAAACTGTGTTTACTTGCATTTTTTATGAAAACATTCACTCCATGACTAATATTGAAAATATTTTGATAAATAATTTGCTAAGATTTATTTCCACGTCCATACTCGTTACCAATAAGAATAATATGTATTTTTGACTCGAATAATGCATAGTTAAACATGAAGATTGCATTCAATTCCTAACCATTGTCGTTGTATATGAGCTCCACATTGAATTATTTATGAACTGCATTGCGAAATTTAGAGTTTTTTCTATTACATGAATTTTGAAAAATCCGCAAAAAAGGCCGTTTGTGGATATTTATATAGCAATCATTCCTGAGAGTTATTTTAAAGACAGACGTTTACTGTGAGCATCTTCTTATTTAGTATAAAAGAAATATTACCTTATTTAAAAATAGTGTATGATGATTTTTTGGAACAATATTCTCATAAAATCTTTATCTTTGCCTCTGTTTCTCCACCAAAAATAAATTTGGTATCTATTATTCGTAAGTTTTTCGTAACTTCAAACTTTTCCTACTGCTACTCACGGGACTCCATTTTTCGCCCACTGCAGGCTCCTGTGAAGTTTTGGTGTTGGTGGCGGATGAGAACGACGTTCCTCCGCGGTGGGGGCGAGCGGAGTGGACAGTCGAGGTTACCGAGGGCGCGCCCCTCGACCAGGTTCTCGCTACCCTCACTGTTAAGGACCCCGACACCCGCAACAGTTTGGCCTACAGGGTAATTTACGTTGCTTCATGTCATTTCATCAGAAATCTTTGTTTTGTCTTGTTGAACTTATTATACTTCATGAAGAAAAGTTGACTACACAGACCTGCTCATATGATATGGTAGTTGCTGTTCTTCTTTATAATTACGGGTCATTTGCATATTACTCGCCTGTTGTTCCTCTGCGATAAGCTAGTACTAGTAAAAATTCATTGTCCAAACTTGAGTCTTTGCTTTACCATTACTCTCATCTCCGTAAATTATTTAAGGAATATTTTCAGAATTATGTTACTCTTTTGGATGTTAACATTACCAACAACTTTCAGCTGAAGCTTACACCAATCTGAGTGTTTTTTTCTGCACCTGCTTCGACCAGCACTTTTGCCGTTTTCAGAGGTTAAGGAGGACAAAAATCTGGACCACAAAAATATCAGCCTAATGTAAACTTCATTTACGGTGTAGCCGTACAACAATTTACTGAGAATATTATTAACATTAATACGTTGACTCCGGTTGCTTCATCTTGAACAATTATTTCATTTTTGTACTATTATGAAGCAGAATAGCCGGACGGTCTTTTTTTCCGGACAAATCCGGATATTTAGTTTTTTTTTTCAATTGCATTGGCCGGCTAAAATGTATGATAGGGGTTCTTCCTAATTAAAATTTAAAAACTGCAAAAAATGAAATGGAATTTTTACACCGGAACCTACATATATACCACTATATATTGAGTTATGGGCCTTTTTTGTCGTTTTTGTTCTCGGACTTGGCCATTTTTAGGCCATTTGGCAACCCTAATCTATGTATCACAACGTCCTTGAGAAATAAACTTCGTGGTACGCATATGTACCACTTCAAAGTCAACATGTTAAGCAACTTTTGTATGCAGAGATACTTGAATCTTAGGAGTCATCTCCGTGGATTTGGTTCAATCCTACCAGAATTTGTGCCGTTCAAATATTTCTCATCCGAATTGTTCAATTTAATAAACAGTGACAGAACGTTGATTATGAATGAAGTTAATCAGTTCCTCAATGAGATTGGATGTACCTTATATGAATAATTATGTCGAGCAATGTTCAAACTAAACTTGGGGCTCGATGTCTGAGGCTGTAGGCTCAGCTGGAATCAATTAGCTTTAATTGATTCCAATTCGTTGCAGGCCTTAATGACTGTAGTGGCCGTGGAGAAAGTTTGTAGTCAAATACAGTTTAGATGGCACCATATACGTAATTAATTTGTATTCATTTCTGCATTCAACTACAATATTTCACTGCACGAATTAAGTTGAGGGAAGAGTAACTTTTATGTGTTTCCAATTTTTAAATTATAGAAACGAGTTATCTGTCGCATACAAGTGATTTGACTCGGTTTAGTTTGGGGACGAAAAATTTTCTGTCAACATTTAATGAAGCGACGATATTTTAATGCGGTCTCGAAATGATAAGTTTCCCACGAAATTTAAATTTTAAAATTTGTTAAAAGATTTGGCGATGAGAAAAATTTTGAATACGTTAATTTTATAAGAAATTTTCCGTACGAGTAGTTCGATGAGTGATTACAAAAATAAATCATTAATTTTTTTTAGATAATTGCCTCAGGATATTCTCCTACGTGATGATATTATCGGGAATAAAACTTGAAGGAGGGTATGCTATTTTATGTAGCATTTATTCGATAATTTAGTTCATTACTTTGACAAACAAGTCTCGGTTGCGGGCTGACAAACTTGGAAATGTCCCGCCCATCGTCCTCCTTCGACGCATTTCTCCACCTTTTATGTAGATCCAGGGCTGTTCAATGATGCCACATTTGCATCTATGTTAAAAAAACTCGTTCCAATGGTTCTCAGTTCTCAATGCGCCAAGGCAAAAAATATGTTTGAATTTCCGTATAACATTTGCCTACACAATAACACGATTCCCAACCGTCGCCGTGAATATCATTACACCGAGATCTCTTTAATTTCTGAATTTCAATTTTCAAATTCTGCGGCCTGAAAATTTTCGGTGCATTTTCCTACAGGTCTCAAATGTAGCTGAATATCTCGAGCAAATAAGGCCTCGCGTCAATGCTCAGGGCTGATGGATAAATTGTCTTAATTTTTCTAGTCGCAGGATATGGGACCGAAACTTACCTTATTTTTTATGTTTGACATGATGGGATAGAGAAACCATGTCTGTCCTCCACTGATGTCATTATTTTATTCAGAGAGTTTTAAAGCAACATGCTGGGCATTTTGTCTGCGTTGAGATGAGAATCAAATTTTTTTTCAATGTTCAATCCTGCTATTTTCAGAGTCTGCCTTCAGACTTGAAACTGTGGGAAAAATAACAGAATTCTTTCTTTCAACCAATGTTCCAAGCTTTATAACACAAGCAAGTGCATTTCATCTTTCTTTCAATGGTCTCTTCAAAAATTTTAAACATTTTTTACATATTTTCCTTCAGGTAGCTCCTGATAGTGGAAGAGGCTGGCAGATGGTGAAAATAGAAGGGCGAATAGCTGGTGATGGTGCTGAGCTCAGGAGTCTGGTCCCTCTTGATTATGAAAACCCTGACCTAAAGGACGGCTTGAGATTCCAAGTTCAGGTCACTGATCAGGTAATTAAGCTATTAAGATTATAAAATAGGATCGACCATGTGATAGTTACTGAAGCTCAGCATCATAGAAATGTTGTTATGTAAACACGATAATTAAATCATTCTGTTCTCTTCAAAAATCGCTATTTCAGCCCCGTAACTTGATTATACGAGGATCATTCGTACTTATTCAAATAATCTGATTTATTTCTCATTGCTTCGGATGTTTTATTTTATTTTTTAGTTGTCTACAGCATCGTCTCGTTGATGTAGATTTGACGCGCAACGCAACCAAGTTCTTACGTACTATTATGTAAAGATTATGTTTGAAATATAAAATTAAGAAACATGTCGTATATGTATGATATCTGAAAGAACGGGATGCTAAACAATGCAAACCTACATGCTTCCTCTTGACTTCACACCATGCAATCAACTCTGGCGGTCGATTACATTTGCTCTTTTTACTCTAGGTTATCCAAGTTTATTGGATGATGAAAATGAATAAGGTATAAAGATCGAAGTTCAAGGTATACCTTCCGAATGTTCTTTAATTTCTTCTTTTGCATGTCTTAGGGAACGGATGCATGGGAGAACAAGTACAGGGTGGGCGAAGCGACCGTCATAGTGCGCATATTAGACGTTAACGACAACGCTCCATCATTCGAAAATGTTCAGCAAAGCGTGCGGGTCAGCGAAGACGCGCCACTTGGAACGGTGGTGGCAAAAGTGCCTGCCTTCGATGTGGACGAAGTGAGCAAACGAGGGATGCTTGAGTTCTTCTATAGAGGCGAATCGCTTAACACTTTGACTCCGATTGCTTCATCTTGTACTATTATTTCATTTTATTGTACTGTTTTTAAACATGGTTGCCAGACGGTCATTTTTTCGGACAAATTCCGTGATTTAATTTTTCACAATTGCGTTGGCCGGCTAAAATTTATGATAGGGGTACTTCCGAATTAAATTTTAAGTACTGCAAAAAGAAAATAAATTTAATTTTTATAGCGGAACCTACAAATAAACTAGTATATATAGGGTTTTCGGCCATTTTTGGCCTTTTCTGTTCTCGGAATTGGCCCATTTTAGGCAACCTGTTTTATGTACCACTACGTCCTGGAGAAATACATTTTGTGGTACGCATATGTACCACTTCAGAGTCAACGTGTTAATGTTTATTTGGTTGTGTTAGCTTATACTCGGTTTTGCTAAATAAGTGAAATGCTAATATAATTTAAAATAGTAGAAACGACAGTGTCCAACTCGCTCTAGCGTAACTTTTGACGCGGATCAATTAAAACCTTCATACAAGATTTCCTTGAACAGAAACATTCAAAACGATTTATTCAGCTCACTCATTCACTTTATATTCAGCTGGGTGAATAAAATGGTGCAATAAATTTCAGCATTAACGTCAAAAATTTTTTTCCTGACTGCATTAACTACAAGAATACAACGCAGAACTGCTTTATGTCGAGAACACAGAACAGGAATGGCTTGGTTCGCTACAGCCTCGCTGGTAGGAGAGGATCAAGTACTTACTTCGGCATCGACCACACAGGGACGATCAGGACCATCGGCATAGTGGACAGAGAGGCCATCAGCAAGCACAGCCTAGTGGTTCATGCCACTGACCACGGAGTGCCGCCACGACAGTCGTCCGCTACTGTAACTGTAAGTGGTAAGACTGTAATGTAATGTAGTGGTTCATGCCACTGACCACGGAGTGCCGCCGCACCAGTCGTCCGCTACTGTTACTGTAAGTG
>NW_025935826.1:0-4747 GCF_000764305.2 Hyalella azteca | reverse complement strand
TTTTTTTTTTTTCTTTTTCCGTGTGTGTGTGTTCTCTCTTTGTTTCAGATTTTAACTTTCAGAGCTGTTAGAGTGTTAGGTACCAATTAAACCCAGTTTAGGCAAGGGGCTTTATGGACTAGCTTCCAGTGCTCCTATAAGAATAAATTAGAAAGAAGACGACGCCAGGCCTCTCCGAGCCCCAAGAGCCAGGGGGCAAGGCCTGTACCGTGGTTGAAAAAGGACGTGCCGTTAAATCTCTGTTTCCTTAAATTATGCAAGTTCTCAATGTTCAGTTTGGAAAGTCAAGATATTGACCTGAGCATAGGATGATAACGGTGTAGCGTGTAGGTGCTCACCGTGCAAGATTTGGGATGGCAGCAACTGGATTTTGCTCAGTCACCTCAGTGTGCCACGTGGGAGACATGGGAGCACTGCCGTAGCCCAAAAATTTGACTCATAAATCAGCCCAAGAGCCAATGGTAACCCTCTACATGCAATAGAAATAGTCAGCCTAACACATATGCACATTATGCAGCTGTTCTTACTTGCCTCATCTTACCACACTAGCTTGAAACAAGCAATGCCTCAGCCCACAAGCTGATACTCCAAACGGATTATGCCCAATAGCTCCTACACCAATGATTTAAGCCCATACCATCACTTCTTACAAATGCCGTAAGCCACAGGGTCCGCAGACCGCACCAGACGGCCGTAAATGGGAATGGTCACGCACCGGACTGTCGCATCACCTTACGGCTTACCCACTTCGCAGGCGTAAGCCCAGCCCTGATGCTCACCAGCATCTTCTTCCTCCACACTTACCCCCTTCTTTCCACCTTTCCACGAAAGGGTTAGGTTTGGTTAGGTTAGGTTAGGTTAGAATTCTTTCACGAGCTGGTACCGAAAGGAGAGGGAGCAGGGGGTAAGCGTGGAGGTTTAGCCTCCAGAAGAACTGACAGGCTGGAGAGGTAGCCGTGTACTGATAGCACTGTGGCGCAGGGCGTTCTTAATCGAAAGTGGGGAAGGGGCTAGGCTGCATGGAATAGAAATATTTTGGGGTTTAGCGTGTGGGTTATGACCATTGTTTTGGCGGCTTGCAGCTCATTGGCTTGCTGGTTTATATCCATGAAGGGATTTAGTCCCCGTGGCTTTCAGCAAGTAATCATGTTGGCTAATTTGCTCTGCAGCATGCTTGCGCACGGAGTGAAGTATGAAAATTATGCTGGTATTGGACAATGCTGGGCTATTTCAGTCGTCCCGGAGACACAATAGATCATTTCATATCAAGCTGTACTGCTGTACTACTGGCCCAAGAGCACTATTCATGAGTGTAGTGACTGACTGACTGCACTGGGACTTCCTTGGGGTTGGGGATTAATAAACATGAAGTCTCCCTATTAAAAAGTTAGATTTTGTTGGTCATCAAAGTTTATATCAAGTACTTGAGTCGAACTAACAATAATAAAATGTGAGACATGTCCGGGTTACTTCTGACTCTTCCGCTTGTCGGAAACGGGACGTACAGTAATTGTAAACTGCAGCTATTAAACATACAAAATGTAAACAGACGTGTTCAGTGTTGCCATAGGACTTTGGAGAAAATTTCTTCTAAAATAAAGTTCTAGATTTCTCATTCACCAAATTTCCGGATAAAAAAAATCATTATTATTGAAGGATAATTATTAAAGGCATACTGTACTGAGTATTACGTCTGATCCTCCACAAACTGCTCTTGCGCAGCGTAGAATTGATGGCCGGGATTGTGTGAACACATGCGCGAAGAGAAACAATTTTGATTACATTGCGCCAACTGCACAAACCTATGGCTTTAAAAAAACTCATTATGCGGGGGAAAATTCCCCAAAAACATGCATCATCCTGAGTGTGGGACTGGATTGTGGAATCCTTGTTCTGACTTCTGTGTTCTAATCGGCAAGTTGCTACGCTGAGTACACTCGAGGCTCGAGCTTGTTGCCTTTGCAATATGATATTGAAACCAGCACCCATCTTGGGCTACCGCTAAGGCTGGTTATTAGGTAAGGTAGCCATAGAATGGCCTGCGGTTGCCTAGAACTTATTGGCCTCGGCCGACCACTGGCCATCTATTATTACTCGCCTCTCATTGTGTTCCCCTCCAGTTGCCACCAGGCACCAGTGCATCCTTAAATCCTGTTATGAGTACAAAAAATTGTTTTATTTGATCCTAATGAAAATTATACATATGAAAAGAGAAAAAATATAGAAGAATACCATTTAAATTTGTGTGAAGTAGGATAAAACATAAAAAGCTATAAATTATTTCCTTTATTCAATTACATCCCAAAAATAAAATTGACCAATTTTTGGCACTTTTCTTGGAAAACTCATTTCTAGCCTCTAGGTTTCCAATGAGGGCTGAGGCTATGAGCCACTTTCAAAGATTTTAGCACCATTAGAAAGCTCTTGTTGTTGGCTATCTACTCTAAATAAAATAAATTGTTCTGGTTGAGACTTTGACTGCAGATGGATGAGGGAATTTTTCAAGGAAAAAGTTGTCTGATAGATATCTCATAATTTATTGAGGAAAATATCTACTCTCTGAACCATACTGGATTTTTCAATCCATATTTTAATGAATTTACAAGCTGTGATTCCATTTGTTTGAGCTGTGAATTCCAAATCTTGACTATAAAGAGCCATTTGCAAGCTACAAATTAATTTGCAAAGTCTTACTCACATGTTACCCCAAATCTCTATTTTTACCCTAGAAACTACAACAATAACATTTGTCTTTAGACTATACTTTAGAGGGAACTGAACAGGTGAGAATGCAGTCTGTACCATGTGGCTGGGGCTGTAAGCAAGATTGGAATTTTTCTACTAGTTTCTGAAATCTCCCGGCTCCAACATGACAAAATTTTAATACAATTGGAATCTTGCGGCCCAATTGTGCACTTTTGTTAACAATTGGGTAGGAGATAATTCATCTGACAGAAATCTCGTGGTTCCGGAAATGGCGGGAAAGTTCTAGTTGTGGCCCCAAAAGTAGATGTTTTCCATGTTTGACTGCAACTATGCTATCTGAATATCTCCAATGAAATGTTTTTTATTTACTTTTTATCATGCTATGCAGGATATTTTGGCAGGAGCCTAACACTAAGTACTGTGGAAATTGAAAAGTTTATGAAATGACATGTTTGTAACTGCAATTTCTTCAGTAAAAAAATACATGACATTAGAGCCAGAAGATTTCTTACCTACAGAAATTATATGATATTAGAGCTGCAATATTTCAGAAAGAAGTAGTACTTCTCCCAACTAGATAGATATGAATGGTACTACATATAAGTTCACCAAAAAGGAGAATTGAACAGAATAAATTCTAGTTTGTTGTATGAATGAAAAATAAAGGACAAGCATAGTGGAATTCTATCAAGAAGTAATTTTGGCAGCTTGCATCTTTGTTGGGGTCTCAAGCAGGCATGGAATATGTCTACTTGGTGAGCCATGACTGGATTTTTGAACCATGGTTTTATGGATTTGCCAGCTGTGATTCCATTTCTTTGAGCCATGAATTCTACATCTTGGCCATCATAGGCCATGAAGATCCATTTACAAGCCATGAACTTATTTATAAAGTTACCCCTTAACACACTTGCATGCCATACTTCACATAAAATGCGCACATTCTTTGAAGAAAGTGTACTGGATATTTTATACTGGCCTGGAAATTCTCCAGACATCAATCCCATTGAAAACTCAGAAGCTATAATCAAACAAAGACTCCTGAAAGAAGACTGTTCTACAATGGCAAAGCTAATTTCTGCTGTAATTAGGACCTGGTATCATGATGAGCAAGTGACTAAAATGTGTTCAATTATGGTTGAATCCATGCCAAATTGTATTGAAATGCTTGTAAAAGCAAAAGTAGGTCATATATGCTATTAATTATATCATATTTTGCACCATTGGCATGTTTTTTTTTCAAATAAAACTTCAAGGTGGCAAATAATTGTGTTATTTCAACCACTGTCTGAATTAATTTGCACAGTACTGTACCTCTGCAGCTCCAAGGCCCTCAAAATTAATAAATAAGTTAACAAGTTGACTCCAAAGTGGTGCAAATATACCATCAAACGGGTTAATAAGGGATGGTTTTGAGCATTTTTTGTTGATAACTTCTTATCATGAAACATTTCATAAACAAGTTTGGGCTCATTTTAAAGTTCTTTACAAGGGCTATTGTATGGCAGCTATAAAAAATCCATATGCTACTCGTAAGGTGTCAGATGCAAAATAAAAGCGTCCCAAATTACCCCTGAGAATGGAGTATTGCGGGATGCTTGAAATAAAACTCATTTCAAAATGTTTGAAGAATGCAAAATGTATTCATCCATTACTAACAGTACTCTGAAGTCCTTCTCTTTCTTTCTAGATGATGTACATGTAGAATTAATGATATTTTCTGTGACTTTTACTTGTTTTCCCTTCATTGATATATCACCATTTTCATACATTACCATATTATTGATGTGATATTACCATATCCATGAACATGCCATTGAGCATGCACAATAACCTTGCCCACTTTGTCCACTGCAAGCTTCATATCAGCATCCGTATAGCATGTCTTCCATATCTGTAAGCTTACAGGAAAGCTTGTAATTTCATGCCATTTTAATTGGGTCAAGTGAATTCACTATGACAAAAAAAAAGACTGTAAAAACATATCTGAAATAGAAACAAATATTTTAGTGACTACCATCATATTTTTTGGATAAATAAG
>NW_025935825.1:0-1428 GCF_000764305.2 Hyalella azteca | reverse complement strand
CGAAAAAGTTGCGTGTTACGTAAGTATGAGGAAAGTCTGGGGGAAGCTGAGTAATCTCACTGAAGATTGAGGAATACTATTCGTTTAATATTGCGCTGACGATTTTATATTTGACTGAGGCTTCCATAAATGCAGGTAGGGTAATAGGGGATGCAGGTCCGTGGTTTCGGTTTATTTAGTTTGATGTCAACATGTATGTAAAATAGGCCCAGTGTATAGAAATCACAACACCTATAAAGAACTACTAAGGAGGGCACGGTGGGCAACCTCGCGTGTTGGCGTCAGAGCAAGAGTGAAGGGCTCGGAATAGGCCTCCGGGAAATCCGGAAGTCTCCAGATGTTGCCATCGTTAGGTATCAAATTGTACTATGGTTGCTGTTCTAGTGTTCAATTTTATAATTGTTCTTATCGGATCTTAAAAGTATTATAAAACACTTCGCAAATTATGTTTGTTATAGTTGACTATGATTTTTGTTGTTACTGACCGTTGTTACTGACAATTGTTACGGATGACAATATGTACAATATTGAGTTAGCAAGATGTCTACATCTTATCTTATTCTAACAATACTGCCGAGATCACTACAAGTACACCCTAATTTTGGCATTATCAAAACATTCGTACGTAAGAGTTAGCTAAAAGCGTATTATGAAAACCATCTGGCCAACTGACCAATCAGAGGCTTTTGATTTGTTTACATTCTGGGAACTTCGATGGCGGGAATCGATGACTTCGATGGTATCGACTATCGAATGCTGTCTGTCGGTATTGCTCCTTGTTGGCCCAGAAAAAGCCGTTCTAAAATAGTTGTGAACTCTTTTTAATAAACAGCTTGAGTTGAAGAAGAAATCTGTGTAACTGTATGGAGCTAAAAAATGGTGGTCAACCTACATATAATTTTGAATCAAAAAGGCATGAAGATATTGTTTCAGTAAATGATCATAAAACTCTAGGATATGAATATCAACATTTGCTTGAAAAATGTAACGTAAAATGAAAAGAGAATCAGTTTCTGGCATTAACTCAATTGAATTTTTTTACAATAGCACTGTTTAGCACGATCACATATTTTGATCGTGCAAATGTTGCACGATCAAGTAGTGGAGCCATCACAAGTAGAGCCATCATTCTATGCGTGTATAATCCGCGCTGTCGGATTATTGACAAAATTCTATCACAAGTCAAGGTGTTGCTCTTGCTAGTAAATCAATAGTTTCCTATCGCTTCAGCAGAGACTCTAAACTTGTGTGGAACTCCACTTACGACATCTCCGAGCAGGCGTACAGTTACGTTACGTATCTTCCGTAATGTTTTGATAATACCACCTCTAGAGTTACGTCATCACGTCAGCACTTGAGAGACCCTGTTTCCCGGAGCCTTTGGACCTAATAAGTTGCGTGCCTTGTACAGTGGAATTGTGTATCGCA
>NW_025935824.1:0-533 GCF_000764305.2 Hyalella azteca | reverse complement strand
TTAAAAGAGTAAGTTCCCACGCCGCACCCTGTATATATATGTGGATTATTTTTGAGATTGGCAGATTAAAGTAGACATCCATGTAGGGAAGGTGAAACATAAAAATAACTGTGTAAAAAAACTGTAAGCAAACAGAAAGATGAAGAAAACCTGTAAGTGGTAACTGCACTTAACAAGTAACAACTAACATATGTTGACACTAGTAACAGGCTGAGGTTGACAAGATTACACCGAAATCTTTCGTACAGTTTTATTCTGTAATTTATATTATGTATAGTATGTATCATGCTGATTTTTAAATAATATTTAATACTATTAAGGGGACCGGCTACCCTAAAAATCGGAAATTTTGGCTTGCTATGATTTTTGCGTAAGACAGTTTTAAAAATATATATATATGAACATTTTTTAACAATATGTACAAAGATTTATTTGAAATAAATCTGTATATATAGATCTTTACTCTCGTTAATTACAAAGTGTTTGCACTCGTTTGAAAGCTACAAACGAGACGCGTTCAACAAAGCTACTAC
>NW_025935823.1:551120-705195 GCF_000764305.2 Hyalella azteca | reverse complement strand
GATAAGAGCTGCATCTTCATCACTTTGGACAAAACTGACTATATTTGTGACATCATAAAATGTCACTTATAAAATAAGTGACATCATATCGGACGATTCCAAATTCCGTCGCGTCGGATGAGACCCTACAGAATATATAGCGAACTCAGTTGTCGGCTCAAGAAAGCTATTCCCGATCGTCGGTAGTTTTTTGCCAGGTTACCTCTATGGAAATGTTAAAAATCACAAGAATAATCCACTCCGGCCCATTATCGCTCAAGTCACCTCTCCAATCTACCGGACAGCCCAGGAATTGGATGCTATAATAAAACCGAACATATCGAAGAAGTTTTCACTCAGATCTAGAAGAGACTTCTTGGAGATCCTTCGCAATCGGCGCCCATCTGGTCAGCTCGCTTCAGTTTACGTCAATAGCCTATTCACCAACTTCCCGACCGAAAAAACTAAAGAAATAATAGTCAAATATGTATACTTTAATGAAACTTTTCCGGATCCATCAATCCCTAAAAATATACTACTTGATCTCCTCTGCCTCTGTACTTTGGAATCGCCTTTTCGGACCACAGAAAACAAAATATACCAGCAAATTAACGATGTAGCAATGGGCAGACCTCTTAGTCCAACATTTGCCGAATTCTACATGTGCGAACTCGAAAACCGTGTATTGTTGGATGCACAAATTAATCCTACCTTTACTGTCGATATGTCGACGACCACTTCGTCATCGTTCGAGACGAAGTTCACATGATGGAGCTGCCCGCGGCTTTAGAACGCAATTCCGTTTGACATTCACACATGAATTCGGACAAATCACACTTTGCCTTTTCTGGACATACTGGTGCAAGACGATAATAATTCGATCGTCACTAAAGTTTATCGGAAACCTACAGACGTCAGAAAGGTCCTGAACCAAGAAAGCGAATGTCCCCAGCGCTACAAAATCAGCACCATACGGGCCCTCATACATCGAGCGTTCAAGACCTGTACATCCGCTCGGGACTTAAAAACTGAACTCCGGACCTGCAAAAAATTCTTGTCAACAACGGTTGTACAAACAAAACGACTGACAGAGAAATTTCATATATCAGAGCACGTCATAACCGAATAGATGAATCCACATCAAGATGTTGCGTCACCAGAATTTACTATCAAAATCAAATGAACGGCGGTCATAGGACCGAAACGAACGGCGGTCGTTCGTTTGACCGAGTCCTCAAATCAATTGTGCAAAATAACATCAGCTGCACAACAGTAACTGACCGAATGCAATTTTTGATTTACTACAAAAACAAAAAAATCAAGAATTTAATCATGAAAAACAATCCATGCAAAAAGTCCGGACCGCTACAAGAAACCAATGTCATTTACAAATTTTCCTGCTTGAAAGAAGGTTGTATAATTCTCCAAAATGTAAATTACATCGGTTTGACAAGCACGACATTGAGCCGCCGACTCACATGCCATCTGCACGCTGGAGGACCAAAGAATCATATGCGGGAGGTCCACAACGAGACCATCACCCGTGCCACGTTGGAGGCCTGCACCAGCATTGTCATGCGGTGCCCCGACACTACGAGACTGTCAATATCGGAGGCTCTCATCATCATGGAGGAGGCTCCTGCTATCAATTTGCAGACCACCGGATTCGTCAGGTGGGACCCCAACGGGTCCCTTCTGCAGTCGGATGGGACCCGCCAGGTTAGGGATAGGACACCTGTTTTTTCAATGAATGTATAAACTGTGTACTCCTGCTGCAGCCCAGAAATAACTGATGGAATCTGGGGTTAGGTGAGGAGTGCCAAGTTATTTTTTTAAAGCAGGGCCGACATGGTAATAGAACCTGAGTTCGGGTTGAGGACTGTAAGGCCTTTTCCTGGTAAGGATGACCATGCTCTTGGACATGGTTGTGTCAACCTCGATAAACTATCTGGGGGAAACTGAGGTTAGGTTAGGGACTCCAGGGTGTTATTTATACTGAGATTATGTCCCTGTCACACGCAGTTTGACGCTGTCAATGTTGACGTTGCTTAAGGGAAGCACATGTTTTTAAGGGTAGACATCGTGGGATGTAGGATCCTTTAGTTTATTGGTATTGATATTAAAATATAGCGGGCATTAGGAACTTCTGGTTTTGCAAAGGTTATAGTTCATGACAAGATTCCGAATTTTCATGTTTTTTTTTCTATAGTAGATCAGTAGTTTACTTTTGTTGTTATTTGGGTTGTTCACGATATTGTTGTGAACGATAGATTTAATGATCCGCTCATCTGCTTTTTAGCCACTGGTCATTTGGTTCTGGCAGTAGATAGTAGCAAAATTTTTATTATGTTCCAGTCCTTTTTGTTTTGATCGGAGTCTTGAGATTTCCTCATCGCTGGTACTACTTGTAAAACCATTGTTGACTAGGATCGGTTTACAATTTCACAGTACGGTATTTAAATCACCTTCAGTTGAGCAGGTCATAAAAGCTCTTTAGACGAGGGCGCGTATTGTGCTTTTTTGAAGCCTTCCGGTCATTCGCTGGCAGCGTTCAGGACCCTTCCGATATCTGTTGGTTTCCGATATACTTTTGTGACAACTGAATTATTTTAGACTTTTGCGAATACATATAAAAAAGGCAAGGTGCGATTTTGTCCGAGTTCATAAGTAAACTTTAAGACTGAATTCAGTTCGAAGGCTATACGCAGTTTTTTGAAATGTTTTTCATCATGAACAACGACGAAGATGTCGTCGGCATATCTGCACTACAGTTCAGGCTTGATCTGTCCATCTGACAAAGCTCTGTTTTCAATTTCGCACATATAGTAGTCTGCGAAGGTGGGACCAAGAAGACTGCCTTAGTATCCTTAGTATCCTTAGTATTTGTTTGGGACATAGCAGTCCCAGGCCACGATGGATCGCCGCCTCTGATTATCGTTCATCCGCCCTCATTTGGGCCACCTGATGCACGATGCTGTTGCTTGCTTCTCGCCGCTGGTAGTGTTGCAGGGGAGGTCGATCTGGAATTGTGCTCAGGAACACGTCTAGCTGTCTCTTGAAGGTCTCCAGGGTAAATTCCCCCTCTCTTAGATCCCTTGGTAGGGCGTTGAACAGCCTTGGTCCTGCCACGGAGAGTGATCCTTCTCGCAGGGATTGAAATCTGACTGCGGATCTGTTACGCAGGGGAGGGATCTTGCACAGTCTCCCTCTTCTCTCGTTGTGATATGTCTGAATCTTGAAGGTCTCGCTCTCGAAGTTTGGCACCATTCCGGTTATCATTTTCCATGTGTACAGAATGACATACCTCTCCCGTCTCCTCTGCAGTGAGTACAGACTCAGTCGCTGTAACCTCCCCCAGTAGTTAAAATTCTCCATCCCTCTGATCCTGGAAGTAAAGGTTCGTTGGACTCCTTCCAGTTGCCGTATTGCGCCTAGTGTGAACGGAGTCCAGAGCTGGCAGCAGTATTCAAGGATAGGTATTACAAGGGTTCTGAAGAGTGTGATCATCGGTTCCGCTTCTCTCGTTCGGAACGTCCGCCAGATCCACCCCATCTGTTGTCTACCTTTTGCGGTTATTGCCGGTATGTGATCACCAAAATTGACCTGATTGTTCATCAACACTCCTAGATCGCGAACGAGTCGCTTCTCTTCGATTTCCGAGTTGTCAGGTGCCAGGTAGCGGTGATCCATTCCAGCTCTTCCGGTTCCTCTGTACCTCAGCTGCCCATGGCAACGCCGTTAGTTTTTCGGTAAATTTTATTGTTTTGAGTCCGGAAATGTGATTCGGAAGTGCACAGTCAAAGGAGATCAAGGATAATTTTCTTCGGTATCGGTAGAGCCGGCAAAGTTGAATGCGAGTATACATGTTTGGCAATAATTTCGAAGGTTTCTTCAGTTGGGACGTTGGTAAAGAGGCTGGTGACGTCTAGCGAAGCTAGAAGACCAGAAGGGCGAGTAGCGCGGATGACTTCCAAAAAGTCGTCCTTGAATTTTAAAGAGAACTGATTTGGAATATACGGTTTTATTATGGTGTCCAATTATTTGGCTGTCTTGTATACTGGAGAGGTTACTTGAGATACTATGGGTCTGAGTGAATTGCCTTCTTTGTGGGTTTGACGTATCCGTAATGGTAAACGGGAGAGTAACTACCCACGATTGGAGTGAGCCTTTGAGATCCGCCAACTGAGTTGACCGTATTGATCAATTTATTAGCTTTCCTTTGCACTTGTTCCGTTGGGTCTCGTGTAATTCGACAAAATTTTGAGCCATCGGATAGGATGTCACTTATTTTTGAGACGTATTCAGTTTTATCTAAAATACAAACAAATTACTCCTGTCGGCTTTGCGTGTCACAATTTGGTCATTATCTCTGAGCTTTTTTCGCAGCCTGACTTAGATCTGGCGTTAGGATTTAGACGTCAATGTTCCTCATTGTTTTGTTGCTTCAGCTCTAAATTGATCATTCAAGTTTGGGTTTATGTCAATTTTATTTTCATTCCTTAATTTCAATAAAGACTAATACAATAATTCAAGTTCGATTTGTTTCTTTGTCTTGTTAAATTTTGAAATCAAATGACAATTCAGTCCGAGATTCAAAAGTTCCGCTTGCTTGTCGTCCAGAGTTTGGGAGGAGAGGTTAATGTAACCTTCAGTGCATTGTGGTAAGCAGATGTCTCCTCTGTACAGGCGATTAAGTTTGCGCAGGGTCCGAAGTTTGACGAAGTTATCATGGGCGTCGCGGAGTCTGCTCAATTCGTCCAGGATCTTGATATGTAGTTGCTCGTTGGGGATGCTCCGAGAGAGTTTCCGATAATTTTCGGCGATTTCAAATTTCGTATTTTCAAGTTCATTATTAGTTAGTTCGATTTGTCTCCGAATTAGGTCATTCCTGTATCTTACAGTGATCATTTCTTCTCTCGCTGCCGGGTCATGAGTGCGAATATTAGTGTAGGCTGGCAGAATTTCCTCTCTTAAGCAAGTTTTGTTAAAGACCAGAGAATTAGTTTTATTTATTAGCTTCTTGTTAGTTTTTTCAATAAGTCGTACTAAATTCTTTGTAGGTATTGGAAGATTGAAAATTAAATTTCCGATAGACATTTTTAATTTTGAACGACGTTTCAAATATACAACATTCATATTCAAGTTAAAGACGCATTGAGTAACGAAATTTGGGTTAACATTTGTGCGCAATCAAGTAAATTGGATACCATTCAAATAATGCTAAAATTTCGTTAATGTTATACTACAGGAAGATTTTACAAGCGCAAAAAACTACTCGGAAAACAATCTCAAAATTCCGACGAAGCCGGTGGTTTGAAGGTTGATAGCTGGAGTCCTCTCCTTAATGATGAGGGCCTTAGCTATCGCCAGTCGTATAGGATCGGGTACTGGTGGTACTGGTGGTACTGGTGCGGTACTGGTGGTACTGGTGGTACGGGAGGTACTGGTGGTACTGGTGGTACTGGTGGTACTGGTGGTACTGGTGGTACTGGTGGTACTGGTGGTACTGGTGTGGTACTGGTGGTAAAAATGGAAGACGCTGCTTGAGCACATTATTGTAGACATCGTGGGATGTGAGACGATAGGATTATATTATTGGTATTGATATTAAGATATAGGGGGCGTTTGGAAACTTCTGGTTACCTCGATGTCTTGGCATGGTGAATGACGTCGGAAGATACGACTACGTAAGCTACGACATCGTAAGTTACGATGATGCAAGTAACGTAATATTGTTTTATAATCTACAATGTTGTAAGCTGTGTGATATTAAGTTGCAATATTGCGAGTTGCAACATATTTATTTACATTTACTACCATACAATTTATGACAGCGTCTATGTTGCTACATCTTATTAAAATCAGTAAATCATCAATCTCCAAAAAAGCTTAATCAATCGTTTATTTTAGAATCATCTCGTCGTAAAGACTTTTACTATGACACATTTACGATATAATTTAATTTCTTTACATGTACAAGAGTTCTTTTCAACGATCAGCGAAATCACTGAGCCCTTCGACCGGCAGGTCGCTTGTTATTTTTCTCAGCACCTAAACCTGTTCCCGCAGTATCTTCAACTCCATATCAGTGGCTACCTTGCTATGTGGTGGTCTTAAGGTGGTCTGCAGGTGGTCTTCTGGTGGTCTTCATGTGGTCTTCAGGTGGTCTTAAGGTAATATTCAGGTGGTCTTTAGGTGGTCCTAAGGGAATTTTCAGGTGGTCTTCAGGTGGTCCTGGAGTGGTCTCCAGGTGGTCTCCAGGTGGTCTTTAGGTCATCTTTAGGTGGTCTTCAGGTTGTCTTTAGGTGGTCTCCAGGTGGTCTCCATTTGGTCTTCAGGTGGTCTTCAGGTGGTCTTCTTGTGGCCATCATTCTTTATTTGTTTTCTATAACATCCTTCCCTTATAAAGCAGTCAACGGCCAAGGTCTCGGTGGTTAAGACTAAGTATTCCTCGACAATTTTTACCAATTTCTTCGAAAAAAAAACAGAAAAGCAATTATAAATATGAGTTGCACTCCATTTTCGTGATTAGTAGGTTTCCTGTACAAAATATCTCCGAATAGATATTTTGTGAATATTTTTTTTGTGATCGCGTAATACCCGACATTTAATTAGGCAAAAATTCAAACAACAAACTTGTGGTAAAAATTCTATTTCAAGCATAAGCTGCAGCAACAGACCTACACAAAAATTTTTCAACATTTGCAAAAAAAAGTTTTGCCGCAACAGTAATGTTTGGGCAAAAAGGAATTATTAATTGCATTTATTCATTCACGATATTTTATATTTTTTTCTCCGCATGCCGGTAGCGAAGAAATAGATCGGGTAGCTTGAGAATTTAAACGCTTATCTCATACGAGTGTGAAGACTACAAGAAATGGATAAGACTTTGCCCCAATAGAAATGCACCTTTTGCGCTAATCCGGGTCATCCTAACACTGTTTGGTCCACAAAAAAAGTGTATCAGTGCTACGTACGCTGTTTGCTCGTGCTGTGGATAAGAATTTTGGGTCACTATTTGGACAACATGACCCATTCAGTACTCTGAGTGAAGTTGCATTTGTTAAAATTATTAAAGAAGCGCTCAGGATCGAGTGTAACGCTCGCAGGATCGAGTGTAGTTTGTCTCGCGGTCATGGCAGGGATGTGGACTCGCTAGTTACGTATAGTACTAATGCTACTAGTATAGGTTACTATGTCACATTCGTTGGTGGTACGGGATGAGTACTAGCTAGGTGGTAGACCGGGTGGTAAGCCAGGTGTCTGGAATTGATGACATTTACAATAGACATGTGCATTGGACGTGTGTAATGGACGTGTACAATAGACATGTGCAATGGACGACTAGGACGTGTGTAATTTACATGTGCATTGGACATGTGCCATTGGACGACTAGGACGTGTGTAATGGACGTGTACAATAGACATGTGCCATTGGACGACTAGGACGTGTGTAATGGACGTGTACATAGACATGTGCCATGGACGACTTGGACGTGTTTAATGGACGTGTACAATAGACATGTGCCATTGGACGACTAGGACGTGTGTAATGGACGTGTACAATAGACATGTGCCATTGGACGACTAGGACGTGTGTAATGGACGTGTACAATAGACATGTGCCATGGACGACTTGGACGTGTTTAATGGACGTGTACAATAGACATGTGCCATGGACCACTTGGACGTGTGTAATGGACGTGTACAATAGACATGTGCCATGGACCACTTGGACGTGTGTAATGGACGTGTACAATAGACATGTACAATGGACGACTAGGACGTGTGTAATGGACGTGTACACAGCTACAGGTCTGACACCCATAGGACGTTTCTAGATCCTGCTCTTGACGACGTCAATGAGACGCTTCAGTCCTGCACAGAAAAGAACAATTTGATTCATTAATGACAACAGAGATCATTGCAATTTTTGTCTATTATAGATTATTTACGTTATTAATTGGTGCGAGTTATTAAATAATATAGAGGAGGTAGCAAGCGGGTAACTGAGAATTCTACAAATTGATGGAACTCAAGCTTATTAAATGACGTGTATTACAGTATATTGAATTAAAACGTACCGACGATGAGGTGCCACGTACCGACGGTGAGGTACCACGTACCGACAGTGAGGTACCACGTACCGACGGTGAGGTGCCACGTACCGATAGTGAGGTACCACGTACCGATCCACGTACCGACGGTGAGGTACCACGTACCGACGGTGAGGTACCACGTACCGACGGTGAGGTACCACGTACCGACAGTGAGGAGGTCCAGGTCGACGGAGAAGATGATGCGGTACCACCCCGGTACCGCGCACCGTAGTTCACCACCAGGGACCACATACACTCCCGCGGCGATGAGGCGTTCAAACAGCTCTGGGGGACCGCAGCCCCACACGTGGCGAGATTATATTGTGTAGAAATTTTATACTAATTTAATTAAATATAAAATTATTATTATTAAATTTATTATTATTATTATACTTTATATTATTAAAGTTAATAATTTAATAATAATTTTATTATTTAGGTACAGAGGAGAGGTTCATTCATAATAACTCACTTGAATACGAGTACCTCGGTATCTTGACCCACTTTTCACATCTGACACACGTTTACCCAAATATACGCTGCTTCGACCTTTAATTATATACGTATTTTTGATCATTTCATTCGTGCTTTGCATTTCATTCATATTAACGTATCTTGATTATTTATACGTGTTCGCACTTGACTTTTTCATATACGAGTAACGTGTCTCCGACCTTTACATTGTTTGTACACTTAGCGACGAAATCATTTGTGCACCCTTTATTTTCAATGTTTTATTGTATAACTCGAAAATTAATGAATGTATGAGCCTAAGATTGGATTACACTAATTAAGCCTATTTAGTATGGAAAATAACACTACATTTTCAGAACAAAATGTAATTTCAAAACGTTTCAACATGCAAAAATTCCCCAACCCCTTCGCACATGGTTAGTCGTACAGTTGGAAAATACCAAAATAGTTGTAATATTAACAATCAATGTCATGTCCTCCATCTTCATATCCTCCAGCAGTCTCATTGTGTGGTTTTTGATGAGATTTGCAATAATATCCCGTTTAATATTATCCCAGTGGACTTTATTATCGGTGACGTCATGCAAGAGATGTCGGTTCCTGCCATTTGACTGCAAACTTCAACATTGGCAAGACGAAGAAGTTCAGAGTGGGTTTGAGAAAAAGAATTAATGACCTATGCAAATCTGGAACCGGTTATGGGTGCATCTCAAAACGCCTGAATATTCAAAGATCCACCGTACAGTCGGTGATAAAGACGTTTGTAGAGTTTGGTACTGCACTCACGCTGTCTAGACGAGAACGGAAGCCCAAAACTATTGGTGCGATCAGTTCGGAAACTGTGTCGTGAGGAAAATATGAATAAAAGAGTGGTTTGGAAGGGCATTACCAATAGATTAGCCAGTGAGGGAACAAGCGTGAGTCAGCGCACCATACAGCGTTGTCTCAACAAGAATGGCCTACATGGACGCAGACCTCGACGAGTCCCACATCACACACAACGTCATGTTGCTGCTCGTTTTCATTAGCAAAATCTTACGTGGACAAGGCGAAGTCTTTTGGAACCAAGTATTATGGAGTGACGAAATGAAAATTGAGCTATTTGGACTTACTAATACGAAGATTTGGCGCAAAAATAGGTAGGGTATCCTTCCTAAGAACACTATCCCAACAATTGTGCCTGGGTGTGGATCAATGATGTATTGTGTTTTTTTCTCTTCAAGTGGCACCGGGAAGTTAGTTCCAAATGGTAGAATAATGAACTCAGATGTTTATATACCGATTTTGAAGGAAACCCGTTAACATCCGTTCGGCCTTTGGTTCTGGGATCATGGATAATTGAGCATGATAATGATTCGAAGCATAAATCGAAAGCTACAACTAACAATTGGCTTAATAAAACAAAGGTGAATGTTCTTCCATGACCAGCAAATAGCCACAATTTGAAGTCAGTTGAGAATTTATGACAAGAATTAAAAGTTAGAATCAATAATCGAGCTTCCAAGAATCGCCAGAAATTGAAATAAGTCGCAATTGAAGAATAGGATACTATCAACCAGGATACCACTGCAAATCCCATCAAAAAGTATAGAAAGAGATTGATGGGGATTTGAAGATGAAAGGACATACCATTAATTATTATTATTGCAAACTATGTTAGTATATTTTCCAACTGTGCGAATAATTGATGCTGAAGGTGTTGGGGAATTTCTGCATGTTAAACCGTTTGGAAATTACATTTTGTTCTCGGAATGTAGTGCTATTTTCCCTAGTACTTACTGCTTGGTCCAATCAAATCGTACGCTCATACATTCAGTAATTTTCGAGTTATTCATGATAACATTGAAAATAAAGGGGTGTACGAATAATTCCGTAGCTAACTGTTCTTATCTTTAATTTTGCATATTCAAGTATCTTTGCCCTTAACGCATGTACGTATCTTGGTCGTTAATATTGGTGCGTACGTTGGATCTTAACGTTTGTTGGAATTTAACGTTTAACGAATGTTATACCTTGACGTTTGCATGTATCTTTGCCCTCGACGTTGGAACGTTTGTTAGACCTCAACATTTGTACGTATGTTGCACCCACCCATTTCTGCCGCTGGGGTCTGGTCCCGCAGGTAGGGTCTGAGGTCGACCCAGAGGAAGAACCCGGCCTGCCCTGGTCGCACCGCGACTCCTTCATTCGTCAGCAGCGACACGGCGTCGCGGTAGCGCTGCTGCAGTCGCGCCCGCGACGCTGGGAAGAAACCGTCGCACCAAGCTGAGGAATACCGTTACCGTTACTACGCTGTAAAATACTGTTAGCGTTACCACGCTGCAAAATACTGTTACCGTTACCACGCTGCAAAATACCGTTATCTCACTGCAAAGTATTGTTACCACACTGCAAGATACTGTTACCACGCTGCAGAATACTGTTACCGCACTGCAAAGTACTGTTACCACGCTGCAAAATACTGTTACAACACAGCAAAATACCGTAAAGGTTACCTCACTGCGGAGTACCGTTACCGCAACCAAGCTGCATAATACCGTTACCGTTACAACGCTGAAAAATACTGCATGTAACCACGTAGCAAACTAATGTTAAGGTTACCACACTGCGGACTACCGTTAACGTTATTGTTAATATATATACGCTTCCAGATGCGATGATTATGCCACGTCATCGCGAATACCATTGCGATAACATATCGTTACCAATACTTAAATCATTACTTTGCTGGAATTGTAAGTCAACCAAAAATTTATAAGCAATGAGAACGCGAAGTGAATTCACTTCCTGCGAAAACGTTTGAAACAATTTTGATAAATACAAGTGTAATTAAATTTTAATTTGATAAATACAATCAAACAAATTAAAACTCTAAAAAAAATAATGTACCGAATAAACGGGACAATGAACATAAAAACCTATCGATGAACGATTTCAAGTCGAAAAAAACTGTCAGCACTTTTGAATCAAGGTTCCCATGAAAAAAATTTCACAGATTCAAAAATCAAAATAAAAATTATTGAAATATTTCCCAATAGTCACGTCGCAGTGTTTAGCGTGAAGGCGCACAGCAGAATGGGACAGGTGAGCTAGAGGCAGTTCCGAACGAAAACTCCGGCAGCGGTGTTTGTCAACCTTGTTGAAGAAGTTACGTGACGTCGTTTTACCGCACGCTGATGCGCATCGCGCACAACTGTATTCATAAGTCAGAGAAACTACCACAACTCTACACCACTTTCCCCCCACTCTACAACCTCTCTATCACCATTTTATCATCACTCTACAACCGCATTACCAGCACTTTACCAACACTCTACCACCATTCTACCCCCATTCTACCACCTCACTACCACAACTCTATCTCGTCTCTCCTACTCTCTCGGTACCTTCATCACTAAGTAGCGTGGCCGCAGTGTCCTGGACGATGCTGGGCACTGCCTGGTAGATCCCCGCGACGTTCAGAGCGGCCAGCACCGCTGGATCGCGGGTGTGGATCACGCCGATGCGCAGTCCAGCCAACCCGAAGTCCTAAAAATAAAACTCTGCAACTCTAATATCCGAGGGGTCAGAGTAATGTATGGTGTTCCTAGAGGGTCAAATATGACCCTCTAGAGAGTCCTGACCCTCTCTAGAGTCGGGTCAGGTCTGGTACTTTAAAGGGTGTGGTCAGGTACCCTAGAATGTAGGGTCTGACCCTCTAGAAAGTCAGGCCTGGCACTCTAGAGTGTCGGCTTTGGCACCCTAAAGACTATAAGGAATGGTGCCTAAGAGGGTCGGTTATGACACTCTAGAGTGTCGGTTCAGGCAACTTGGCCGGGTCTGTTACCATAGAAGGCTGAGTCTGGCACCGCTTAGAGTCAGGTCTGGCATTCTAAAGGGCCTGGTTCAGTGCTCTAGAGGTAAGGTCTATAACCCTAGAGTGCTAAATTTCGAACGCTAGAGGTACCCTTGAAGAGCGGGTATTATATATATACCCTTGAGGGTCAGGTCTGGCACGCTAGAGGGTCGGGTCTGGCACCCTAGATTGTCGGATCAGCCTTCAAGAATCTAGATGGTCGAGGCTGGATCCCTAGAGGTTCGGGTTTGGCATCCTAGAGAGTTGGGTTCAACGACCTATAGGATCGGATCTGGCACCTTAGATTGTCGAATCAGTCATCTAGAGGGTCGGCTCTTACATCCTAGAGGGTCGGCTCTTACATCCTAGAGGGTCGGCTCTTACATCCTAGAGGGTCGGCTCTTATACCCTAGACCTTATACCCTAGACCTACCCCTATACCCTATGCCCTAGACCTTATACCCTAGACCTAGGGTCCTGACCTTTGCCATGCCCCAGACGAAGTGGGTACGCATGGGGTCAGGGAGGTCGTCGTAGCTGAGTACGCTGCGGAAGCCCTCCCCCTCTCCTCCTGTCTCCTCTCCCCCAGCTCCCCCTCCGTGCACCGACAGTGCGTACACCTCATCCACGATCACATGCACTTCGTGCCTGCAACAAATGCGTGAAGGGTTCAGTCGAGACGACTGGAAGGGTGGAACGCATAAAATTATTTTTGATAAAAATTAAATAACTAAATATTGAAAAATATTTATCAAATTAAATAAATGTATCGCAAATACGGTCACCGTAACATATCGCAAATTTCGGTCACCGTAATATATCATAAGTTCCTGAAGTCAAGATACGGTCACCGACTCACCGTAATATTGTAAGTTACGGTCACCGTTATATATCGTAAGTTACGGTCACCGTAATACGTCGTAAGTTACGGTCACCGTAATATATCGTAAGTTATGGTCACTTTAATACATCGTATGTTACGGTCACCGTAATATATCGTAAGTTACGGTCACCGTAACATATCGTAAGTTACGGTCACCGTAAAATATCGTTAGTCACGGTCACTATAATATATCGTACGTTAAGGTCACCGTAATATATTGTAATTTACAGTCACCGTAATACATTGTAAGTTACGATCACCGTAATATATCGTAAGTTACGGTCACCGTAATATATCGTAAGTCGATAACCGTAATATATCGCAAGTTACGGTCACCGTAATACATCGTAAGCTTCGGTCACCGTAATATATCGTAAGCTTCGGTCACCGTAATATGTCGTAAGTTACGGTCATCGTAATACATCGTAAGCTACCGTCACTGTAATACATCGTAAGCTACGGTCACCGTAATATATCGTAAGCTACCGTCACCGTACTATATCGTAAGTTACGTTTACCATTATATATCGTAAGTCACGGTTACCATTATATATTCATCGTAAGCTACGGTCACCGTAAAATACCGTAAGTCACGGTCATATCATAAGCTACGGTGAATCGTAATATATCGTAAGTTACGGTCACCGTAAATTATTCCCGAACCTGGCGCACACCCGTAGCAGGTTCAGGACGAGGTGGGGGGAGTACACGTCCCCCAGGGGGTTGTGGGGGTTGACCAGCACCACCAGCCCCACCCTCGCCCCCTCATCCCGCAGCTGCTGCAGCCGGCGCTCCAGCAGCGCCGGCGTCAGCCTGAAGTCGTCGGGGCCGCCTAAGGTCTCCTGTAGTCATAAATTATAGTCAACAAATTCATAGTAAATAAGTACGTAGTAAATAATCATTGCATGCGTAGGAAATATATAAAATTTATTTGGTAGATCATTGATCATCATTAAGCTCGGATACACCTACTTCAATAATTAAAACGTCTTTCGTAAACCCACAGTAATCCTTTAACCCTCTAGCGCCCCATGTCACTCTCCGGAACAAAACTTTCAGCTTAAATTATACGTAAACTTTTAGGTTTAGCAACCTGAGGACATTTGTACGCAACAGAGAACATTTTAAAGTTGTACGTGCCGGCAAATTATACGTAAACTATTGAGTGTAGCAACCTGAGGACGTTTGTACACAACAGAGAACATTTTAAAGTTGTCGTACGTGGCGGCAAATTATACGCAAACTATTGAGTGTAGCAACCTAAGGACGTTTGTACGCAACAGAGAACATTTTAAAGTTGTCGTACGTGGCGGCAAATTATACGCAAACTATTGAGTGTAGCAACCTGAGGAAGTTTGTACACAACAGAGAACATTTTAAAGTTGTCGTACGTGGCGGCAACCATCAGCGAAAGTCATTTTGCGCTCACTAGAACGTATCCTTTTTGAGAAGTAGGCTTGAGACAATATTGCTCCGGTTACTCATGTCAGGCGATAGAGGGTTAAGGGAGTTTGCGAGAGTGAGTATTGAATATTAAGTTAATTCATAGTCAATTAAACGATAGAAATTAGGCTGAATTTATGAGACTATTAAATGACTTGTTTCGTCTCATATGCGTCAGGTCCCGCCCCTGTAGGCGTCAGCGAATAGTGGCTGACGGTCTTTGAACTAAACCCATCCATTGCAGAGGAGATGTTGGCCGCTACGTGTACATAGGAGGCAACATGTACATATAGTGTGCTACGTGTACCCGCTACGTGTACTTGGACCGCTACGTGCACTTAGGAAGCAAAATGTACTGAGGCCTCCTAAGTACATGTTGGCCTCCTCCATGCTATTAAATGAGCTGTAATAGTACTCCCCCGCCCCCTCACCCCCGGCAGCAGGTGTAGGGGTTGAATGCCCTATAGTCCGTCCCCCTCACCCCCGGCAGCAGGTGTAGGGGTTGCATGTCCTATAGTCCGTCCCCCTCACCCCCGGCAGCAGGTGTAGGGGTTGCATGTCCTATAGTCCGTCCCCCTCACCCCCGGCAGCAGGTGTAGGGGTTGCATGTCCTATAGTCCGTCCCCCTCACCCCCGGCAGCAGGTGTAGGGGTTGCATGTCCTATAGTCCGTCCCCCTCACCCCCGGCAGCAGGTGTAGGGGTTGCATGTCCTATAGTCCGTCCCCCTCACCCCCGGCAGCAGGTGTAGGGGTTGCATGTCCTATAGTCCGTCCCCCTCACCCCCGGCAGCAGGTGTAGGGGTTGCATGTCCTATAGTCCGTCCCCCTCACCCCCGGCAGCAGGTGTAGGGGTTGCATGTCCTATAGTCCGTCCCCCTCACCCCCGGCAGCAGGTGTAGGGGTTGCATGTCCTATAGTCCGTCCCCCTCACCCCCGGCAGCAGGTGTAGGGGTTGCNGCTGCACGGTACGGCTACGTCATACATGTACAGTCATCACCACCAGCTGCACGGTACGTCTACGTCATACATGTACAGTCATCACCACCAGCTGCACGGTACGGCTACGTCATACATGTACAGTCATCTCCACCAGCTGCACGGTACGGCTACGTCATACATGTACAGTCATCACCCCACAACCATCAACCCCACGTACAGTCATCACCACCAGCTGCGCGGTACGGCTACGTCATACATGTACAGTCATCACCACCAGCTGCACGGTACGGCTACGTCATACATCTACAGTCATCACCACCAGCTGCACGACACGGCTACGTCATACATGTACAGTCATCACCCCACAACCATCAACCCCACGTACAGTCATCACCCCCTTACGTACACGCGCAATTATCACCCTCCTTTACAGTCATCACCCCCTTATGTATACGCACAATCATCACCTCCATCTACAGTCATCACCCCCATGTACATGCACAATCATCCCCCCATGTACAGTCATCACCCCCCCTTATGTACACGTACCGTCATCACCCTCATCACCTGTTCAGGGGGCACAGGTCTGCCGCGGGCGAAGTGCCTGGAGAGGAAGGTGCTCAGGGCGCGTCGTAGGGGCGGGGTGCCCGTGAAGTCATAGTAGTGCTGGTGGCTCTCTGTCCTGTACACGAACATGTCGGGGGCGTTGAGACGACGCTCCAGCTCCTCCCCCATCAGGCAGTTCACTGCTGTCCCTATGTTCACCATACCCTGTATCAAATTAGGAAATTGAATATTTATATTATTTTTAAAAGTTTTTCAATAAGGCAGTTGACTGCTGTACCTATGTTCACCATACCCTGTAAAAGATTAGAAAATTTTACATTTTTATATTTCTAAAATATTCATGTATTATTTATTAAAAAGTGTCACAGAACCCTGTGCCAGATTAGAAAATTTTACACTTATTTATTTCTAAAATCTTAGTGTATTATTTATTAAGAAGGCTGTTGACTGCTGTACCTATGTTCACCATACCCTGTACAAGATAAAAAATTTTACATTTATATATTTCTAAAATATTCATGTATTATTTATTAAGAAGTGGTTCAGATACCATACCCTGAACCGGATTAGAAAAATTTACATTTATATATTTCTAAAAGCTTCTATATTTTTTTAAGAAATGTGTAAGAATATTTGTTAGATCTGTTTACACACGATAAAAAATTTATATTTATATTATTTCTAAAAGCTTTACATATTTTTTTAATAGGGTTGTCAGTATATTTGTTAGATCTGTTTGCACGCGGTAAAAGAAAACTATTATTTTTTTATATTGGTACATGGATTTGTGACGGGGACAATTGTATTAATTTTACGAATAACTTCTTTTTCTCCTTTTCGGACTCCCTTTATTTCAGTGCTTCATTTTAAGCAGTACGTGCAAATTTTGCTTTCACTTCTAAAAGTTATCCCTGCGAGTGTATTGCCCGTAGGTAGCAGCAACTTGGGAAGGGAGTGGGTGGTCGTTGATTTTAATTTTTTAGATATTTTTTAGCGCATTTTCTAATTTACGAAAAAATTCGCTATTGTGCTCGTCATGTCCGTCCGTCTGTCCATCCATCCGTCCGTCCGTCCGTCCGTCCGTCCGTCCGTCTGTCTGTGACTTCACGTTGCCGGGTGTCCGTGCTCTCTGTCACTCATTGCAGTGAGTACTGATATATTTTTTTAAGGTAGTTCCACGTCCACTTTGTCGCCGAGCCACCGGAACCATTATAATACATTATACAACACTCAGGTCAAGTCGAGTACCCATTCATCAGCCAAAATTGTACGAGGAAATGATTACTTGTTTAATTAATTATTAACTCCCAAAATAACTTGTACTGTGTAGGACTCAAACTTCCTGGTCACTGCATGGGTGGAAGCTATACAGTCTCTCACTACTGTCCCGCTTCCCTTATTCCATTGAAAGCAATCCTTCGCATCAAAAACCTGCATGTTCATCACGTAAAGAACATACATATATCCTTTGTTGCGAGAACATTCGTATCCGTCATATCAGGAACCTACTTATTCCTCGAGTCAAGAACCTTCATATCGGTCGATTTAAAAACCAACACATCCTTCTTATCAAGAACCTACGTATCTTTGTTGATAGAACTTTCATATCTTTCGTATCCTTCTTATCAAGAACCTACGTATCCATTGTTGAGAGAAATTTCGTATCTTTTGTATCAAGAATCTACATATTTTTCGAATTAACAACCAACACATCCTTCTTATTAAGAACCTACGTATCTTTGTTGATAGAAATTTCGTATCTTTTGTATCAAGAAACTACATATCCGTCATATAAAAAACCTACTAATTCATCATACAAAAAATATAGGTATCCTTCAAAATTTCGTATCTTTCGTATCAATAATGCATACATCCTTCGAATAAAGAAACTATTAATCCATTTTATAAAGAACCTATACGTATCCTTCGAATTAAGGACCCTCTTTTCCTTTATATGTAATTGTTTCCATATTCCTTGTTTTTGCCGGAACAGGAATTTAATAATTATAGAATAGCGGACAAATTTTACTGTCATTACAGACCAGCAGCTATAATTTTAATAAAGTTCCTAATTTTTCAAATATATTATGCAAATGCGCCAGCTTTTTTCAATTGATTTACAAGTTCGCTTGCATTTACTGGCATTGTGTCAGGTACTTTATTATCTAACATTCCCTAATCGATCCATCAATTAGATAAATACCGTTACGTAGCTGAAGTTTTATCAATAAAAACATCATCATTCATGAAACATTGCTGGTAAAGCATTAATTCGTATTTCTTTTAATATTGCATTAATAAGTTATTCTATTAATGTAGGTACTAAACAATCATGGCGTTCATCTCTCAGGTATTTTTGCCCGTCATTTTCCCAGTCAGTAAATATCTTTTTTATCAGCTTAATGCATTGATCTTCAACCACATCGTCAAGGACACAATCCCATAGTGAAATTCATGGCAGTCACATCGGTGGCCATCCTTAATCCTGCCTTAAACTTCAGTTCTCTTTGATAAGATTGACCAAGACCAGTTGTATGGCTGCAATATGATATATATTACCTCGTATATGGTGTATATTACACCATATAACAGGCAGCTTCTGAAAGGGTTATCTGTTAGGTGATGACGAGGTCTTGTCATCACAACTCTGAACTGCGCATCACAATCATGCATCACTCGAACGAGATGCTGTTGTCATCACAGTGATGAGATAACGTATCTATCACCACTTAGATATGGTAACACCAAGGCAGTGATGGCAACTAATTGCTATAATCTTTATATTTTTGGTTCAAATTAGGGAGGCGGGTGTCCCAAAAGTATATTTTCAGCACATTTTTAGCGCATTTTCTCATTTATGGAAAAAAATGCCCTATTGTGCTCGTCATGTCCGTCTGTCTGTCATCGTCCGTGACTTCACGTTTTCGTCGACGTGAAAATGCGCTCTGTGTCACTCACTGCAGTGAGTACTGAGTTATATATATTTTTTAAACTATAACTGTTTTTGCCCTGTAATATGGGGAGGTGCAACCCACCGTGGGGCTGCCCCCTCCCCCCACCGCACTATAACCCACCATTGGGCTGCCCTCCCCTCACCGTGGGACTGCCCCCCCTCCCCCTCACCGTGGGACTGCCCTCCCCCCTCACCGTGGGATTGCCCCTCCTCACCGTGGTACTGCCCTCTCCTCCCTCCCCCCTCACCGTGGGACTGCCCCCCCCCTCACCGTGGGGTTGGTGATGGGGTCGTAAGGGTCGCTCATGCAGGTGCTGAGGTACCGCGTCAGGAGGTCGACCCCCTGCGCCAACTGCCACCCTCTGCGGGAGGTCACATGATGCTCCTGCAGATCCTGGGTGGGCAGGTCCTTCTTAGGGCCTTCCTATGGCCTTCCTCCTTCTGCAGGTCCTTCAGCAGGTCTTTCTTATGGCCTTCCTCCTTCTGCAGGTCCTTCAGCAGGTCCTTCTTAGGGCCTTCCTCCTTCAGCAGATACTTCTTTAGACCCTCTGACTTCTGCAGGTCTGAAATGTCTGCCATCGCAGAACTATTAGTTTCAAGGGTACCATTCGTTTCAAAATAAAAATTCTTAATATTATCGCATTTGAATCAATATTTCAGTGTCAATTTCACTTTGATGTATTTCTATATTCATATTATTTGTTTCGAATTATTTATTATAGCTGATTAATTAACTATTCTTAATTCGTTCCTAAATAGCAATGAAGTTTATTCGCTGGATAAAAAGCTTGCGCTGTTAGATGTTCTTGTTCAATTACAACCGCAATTAGCTTATGAGTTTAAAAAATACAGATGTTTAATAGTATTTTACCTTCCATTTTATCTTGCTCCAATTGATCAGAGTTTGGCACACGACACCGTCTCCTTATTAGCTCATATGAAATACGCTGAGATTAACAATACAGATGAACTTGTATTTCACTCTCATTAAGGTGCTAGTTTAAAGAAACTCGGAATTTTTCAGGTTTTCACAGAGCGCTGACACCCCCAACCTTCCTGCTCGACGGCGGCCCGTCGACTGGCCCTCACTCAGCCAGCCTTCTTATCTTGACGAGATTTTTTTTTAAAGCCACGCCACATGTAATTTAGGCCTTTACAATCTGAAATGTAGGCCTTTACCATTTGAAATGTAGGCCTTTACACTTTACCATTAGAAATGTAGGCCTTTACCATCTGCAAAGTAGGCCTTTACCATCTATGTGGGACGTTACCATCTGAAATGTAGGCCTCGAGCATATGAAATTTAGGCCTTAAACACATTAATAGTTGGCCTTTGCCACCCGAAATCGTGGCCTAAACCACCTGTACCGCTGTCCCGTGAAACAATTTTTTGTTCTTCATTTCTTCATCACCATTTGTGTTCCACATGTAATCCAGACATGCATCACTTGCTTAGATTTTCAAACAAAGTAAATTTTGTCTTGAGATTATTATCACACATGAGATTTTTGACTTCATACATGATTGACTTTCAATTTTGCTTCAGCTTATGCAAGTACAAAGCTTGCGTAATTAATAGATGTGGTGTGTAATAATAATGTACCTTTATGTAATGTATGCTTATATAGTGATGGGTACACTCAGAAAAATCAGTGAGAATTTTTACAAATATCGATGCATTCTTTAGGCTCATTGGCCGGTAGGTGTATCGGCCGGCCTATACTTTCAAAAAAGTTAAGAGATCGTAAGTTCATCAGCCAATCATTGACTTCCTTTCAAGCAAAATCCACCAATCATAAACAAGAAAATAGAGCGTAAGTACTTACGTTCACTTAGCGAGTTTTGAAAGTATGGCCTGGCAGTACGCGTATTGGCTGGTAGAAGTGTTGGCCGAAAAGAATATCGGTTAGTAGTTGTATTGGTCGGATGGTCTGTTGGCCATTAGGCGTATATTGGCTATTAAATTTATTGGCTTGTAGGTCTATATGAGCATTAGCCGAGCGATCGATACTAGCGTATTTTTTTCTTTTCTTAACTTTTCTTACCTTTTCTTAACTTAAGTGTACCTTTTCTTAACTTGAACAAATATTGCCTTACATATGATATATATATATATATATATATATATATATATATATATGTATAATGATATCTATCTATATATTCTTTATTCTTTATATTGATATCTATATATATCTATATCTATACTTTATATTGATATCCATATATCTAAATACTGCCGGATATCTTATATCCGGCAGTATTTTTTGTCTTTTATTGTTTTTTGTCTCTCAATTGCTCGTTCCATTCAGTCTGAAGTTCTAGTGTCGGTTGCAGAAGATAGAAGAGAATTTTAAAAATTAAAACGGTCATTGGTGAATGAATCAGTCGTGTTGACAGAAGATTGTCAGACATCAGGCGACTCCATGACATTAAACATCATCGTCTTATATTATATTATTACTTCGATAATTATCTAGAAATGATTTCTATCCCTTACAACTTATTTTATATTAGTTAATTATCGTCGAAATTTCTTACTGTGAATTTTCATATGCAGCACGGAAACCGGCAGTGAAGAGAGCAGGCAATCTATCTTGCTGAAATGACTAAGTCATTCATGACTTAGTCATTCATATTGACAACATGGCTGAGACAGGTATGTTACCAAAATGAATGCCGCAATCAAAATGTTTTTTCATGTTCAACATTTTGTAGCAAATGTGTAGTGTCAGTCTAGAATATAATTAATCTCAAGGATTATTAATGTAATATTTGATTTATTAGGAGTTCAATTAAAGTCATTATGTATAAGTTTCAAATTTGAATATTTCATTAATTGAAATAAATCACAACATTATTTATCACTGTAGATACTAAGTAATACTTATTTCTTTAAAGAAACAAAGTAAAATTATTTTCCTTGTGACACAGAAGCCTTGGTCGCAGAAATAAGCGACACTCGCTCCGAGACTTCAGACAAAAGACAAATTTTTGGGTATTATTATTTTATTTAATCATAAATCAATAAACTCAAGTCAGTATAACAATTAATATTATTTAGTGCGTAATTAATGCCTAAATAGGTTTGGTAGTTAAGGGCATTCGTACGGCGGTCGTTAAGCCTTACGATGCACATAGCTCAAATCGGTCGTAAGTCTTACGATGCTCGTAACTCTAGTAGGTCGTAAGTCTTACGATGCTCATAACACTAATCGGTCGTAAGTCTTACGATGCTCGTAACTTTAGTCGGTCAGTCATAAGTCTTACGATGCTCGCAACTCTAGTATGTCGTAAGTCTTACGATGCTCGTAACTCTAGTCGGTCGTAATTCTTACGATGCGCGCAATTCTAGTAGGTTGTTTGTCTTACGATGCGCGAAACTCTAGTTAGTCGTAAGTCTTACGATGCTCGTAACTCTAGTCGGTCGTAAGTCTTACGATACTCGTAACTCTAGTCGGTCGTAAGTCTTACGATGCTCGTAACTACGCGCAACTCTAGTAGGTCGTAAGTCTTAAGATGCGCGCAACTCTAGTCGGTCGTAAGTCTTACGACGCTCGCAACTCTAGTTGGTCGTAAGTCTTACGATGCTTGTAACTCTAGTCGGTCGTAAGTCTTACGATGCTTGTAACTCTAGTCGGTCGTAAGTCTTACGATGCTCGTAACTCTAGTCGGTCGTAAGTCTTACTTACGATGCTCCCAACTCTAGTCGGTCGTAAGTATTACGATGCTCGCAACTCTACTCGGTCGTAAGTCTTACGATGTTCGCAACTCTAGTAGGTCGTAAGTCTTACGATGCTCGTAACTCTAGTGCCACATTAGCCTCTAGCAATGTAACGGACGGTCAGATATTTCATTACAGTGATTTATTAATGGATTCTTTATGGAATTTTGACACGACTGTAAAATCCCGATTACAAAAGATTCAAGTAATTTGGCCAATTCTTGTGACATCGTAGAGAAACAACACCTACGAGATCGTAAATAAACATTTCTACAACATCGTATATTCATCTGCCGATTATGAGCAAAACATCCGTTATTGATGTGCACATAACTTACGACCAGCACATAACTTACGACCAGTGCATAACTTACGACCAGCGCGTAACTTACGACCAGTGCATAACTTACGACCAGTGCATAACTTACGACCAGTGCATAACTTACGACCAGCGTGTAACTTACGACCAGCTCATTACTTACGACCAGCACATAATTTACGACCAGCGCATAACTTACGATTGGTAAATAACTTACGACCCGCGCATAACTTACGCCCAGTGCATAACTTACGACCAGCGCATAACTTACGACCAGCGCATAACTTACGACCAGTGCATAACTTACGACCAGTGCTTCACTTACGACCAGCGTATAACTTACGACCAGCGCATAACTTACAACCAGCGCATAACTTACGACCAGCGTATAACTTACGACCAGCGCATAACTTACGACCAGCGCATAACTTACGACCAGTGCATAACTTACGACCAGTGCATAACTTACGACCAGTGCATAACTTACGACCAGCGCATAACTTACGACCAGTGCATAACTTACGACCAGTGCATAACTTACGACCAGTGCATAACTTACGACCAGAGCATAACTTACGACCAGCGCATAACTTACGACCAGCGCATAACCTACGACCAGTGCATAACTTACGACCAGCGTATAACTTACAACCAGCTTCGATAACATAGCCCGTTGTGAGAAAACATAACATATAGAAACATAACATATATAACATAGCCCGTGGTCTCTGGACGATATTTTCTTTTTAAGTGCTAATTAAAAAACATAATAACAACTTTAACGGTAAAAACAATAACAACACGAGCCTCAACAACGACTATAACATTTTATCATAAATGAGCAATCAAGTATTTCCAATAATTATCCTGCAAAAAAAAACAGGAACATTTTCCTCCTGAGCTGAAAGTCATTTTTGTTGATAGCCTCAGCCTTAGGCATCCTTCTACCCTCGGCGGCTGGCCCTCATCCGAGGGAGTGCCCGAGGGGAGCCTTCTAGCGCTGGGGGGATCTCACCCCCAGGATGTGGCGACCGAACCCCAACAGCAACTGCAAAAGGGCATTATACAGGAGCAGCCCTTATTAAAAAAGGGCAGCCCTTATTATACATTTGTATAATAAGGGCTGGCATTTGTATGATACAGGCATGCCTTTTCATAGTGAAGGCATACATTTGTATAATGCGGGCAGGCATTTTAAAATTAAGGGCATACATTTATATAGTATGGGCATGCATTTTCATAATAAGGGCATACATTTGTATAATACGGGCATGCATTTGCTTAACAAGAGCATTCATTTTCATAATACCTGGAGGCATTTATAATTGATGAAAATCCGTTAACTTAGACACAATTAGCGCAACGTGACACCATATCATAAATTTATCAACAAGATATGCATTTTCATAACCAAACAACAACTTAACTTCTCCACACTATCAGCACAACGCCAACAAATCACCCCACTATCACCTTCCTATCATAGCCACTATAACCACAGTATCTACTCACTATCACCTGTCCATCACCCCCCGTCACCCCTACCTTCGCCTCTCTATCACCCTCCGGACACCCCAACCATCACCCCACCATCACCCCACTATCGCCCCATTATCACCCTTTCATCGACCGCCCATCTTTTCCGCTATCACCCTCCCATCACCCCCCTATCACCCCATTTTCACCCACCATTCACCCCCACTAATGCCCTCCTATTACTTCCCCATAAACCCCCCCATCACCCCAACAATAACCCTCCCATTACCCCCCTATCACCCCATATTCACCCACCATTCACCCGTTACTAATGCCCCACTATTACATGCCCAATCCCTCCATCACCCCGACAATAACCCTCCCATCACCCTTCTATCACCCATTTTCACCCACCATTCACCCCCACTAATGTCCCACTATTAATTGCTTCCCCATAACCCCCCCATCACCCCAACAATAACCCTCCCATCACCCCATATTCATCCACCATTCACTCCCATCATTGCCCCATTATTACTTCCCCATCACCCCCCCCCCCATCACCCTCCATCGTACCCGGCTGAAGAGACCATCTGCCGGCGGCTCACTGCCGTAGTTCTGCCCCGCCAGTTCGTCGTACCAGGCGTTCATGCCGGCCGTGTAGCGCCGGCGTCTGCGCTGCACCGGCTGTGGGCCAGAGGTATTAACTACTAACATCACTGTATCATCACTATGTCATCACAATATCGCTATAATGTCATCACTATATCGCTATAATGTCATCACAATATCGCTATAATGTCATCACAATATCGCTATAATGTCATCACAATATCGCTACAATGTCATCACAATATCAATGTAATATCATCAAAATATCGCTATAATGTCATCACAATATCAATGTAATGTCATCACAATATCGCTATAATGTCATCACAATATCAATGTAATATCATCACGATACCGCTATAATGACATCACAATATCGCAATAATCTCATCACAATATTGCTATAATGTCATCACAATATCACTACAATGTTATCACATTATCACAATAATATCATCACAATATCGCTACAATGTCTTCACAATGTAATTACAACAACGTGATGACATCCTATAAAAATCCTACAACAGGAACCGAACAGGTTCCAGGCAGATGACCCGTTCCACAGTAACTACAATCTTACAAGGAGTATATCAGCAGGAGACAATCGATTTATATAAAATAAATTAACATAGAGATCAAGATTTCAAATAAATTTAATCAAGATTAAATATTTATTCGCCTTAAGAGCCATCTTACCGCATGTCGACGCACGCGCAGAGGCGAAGGATCGTGGAGGAAGCCCATCACGGACGCCGCCCGCCGCACCTGCTGCTGGAGGGACTGCATGAAGCTGCCCACGCCCCTTCTGGGTGGGACTGGGGGCATGGAGCCCCTCCGTACTGCGGGTGAGGTTTTGTCCCCTCGTGTTGGGGAGGATGAGGACCTCCTAGAAGACGGAGGGTCCTGACTGAGGGCGGGGTCAGTGCTGGTTTTGGTGGTGGATGACCACGGCCACCAGGAACGGTGCTCCTGACGCAGTTGTGGCCTAGGAGGCTGTTGATAAGTTGAGTAAAACTGAGATAATTGATGAAAACCAATGAGTAAACGTAATTAAGGGAGGTCAAGATTACCTAAAGTCCAGAGTTACTGGAGAGCAATAGTTAAGTACACTACATACGTATGTAGTTACTGGGCGAACAACTGTTACAAACAATACATAGGTACTGGGCAGCAACTATTACCGACAATACGTAGATACTGGAGAGCAACAGTTATCGCCGATATACAGAGTTACCGAGCAGCAACAGTTATAGACGATACAGAGTTACTGGGCAGCAACTGTTGCAGACAATATACAGAGTTACTGGGCAGCAACTGTTACCAACAATACGTAGTTACCGGGCAGCAACAGTTACCGACAATACATAGTTACTGGGCAGCAACTGTTACAGACAATACAGAGTTACTGGGCAGCAACAGTTACCGACAATACAGAGTTACCGAGCAACAGTTACAGACAATACATAGTTACTGGGCAGCAACTGTTACAGACAATACAGAGTTACTGGGCAGCAATTGTTATCGTCAATACAGAGTTACCGGGCAGCAACAGTTATAGGATACAGAGTTACTGGGAAGCAACTGTTACCGACAATACAGAGTTACTGGGCAGCAATTGTTATCGTCAATACAGAGTTACCGGGCAGCAACAGTTATAGGATACAGAGTTACTGGGCAGCAACTGTTGCAGACAATACATAGTTACTGGGCAGCAACTGTTACAGACAAAACAGAGTTACTGGGCAGCAAATGTTACAGACATTACATAGTTACTGGGCAGCAACTGTTACAGACAATACAGAGTTACCGTGCAGCAACAGTTACAGACAATACATAGTTACTGGGCAGCAACTGTTACAGACAATACAGAGTTACCAGGCAGTAAAATTTATCGCCAATACAGAGTTACCAGTGAGTAACAGTTATGATTACCTTGGTATCTCCAATAATGTAGTCAATGAGGTCGTATGCCAGCGCTGTGAAGGGGGCGTCGAACCCCAAGCGCCCCCTGGGCAGGGGTTGTAGGGGTTGTTGTAAACCTGGGGCTGCAGAACCATGTTGGTCTGTCAAATTAGGGTCTACAGACCGAGGTTGTGGTTGTCTATGTTCTGTAGCGTAAGTGTCAGTGTCTATTGGATTAGAGTGTATAGAATTTGATTGAGATGAGTAGAGGTCTGAATGTGATGAGTAGGGGTCTGCGGCCCGTAGCCCCCCTTTCCCGTCCTGCTAGAGGAAGTGGGCTTGATTTCAATCACACATGATGTGGATTTATATAGTTTAATTAAAAATAATTATTACATTTAATTTTATTACAGTTTGTGGTCATGGATAATTGCCAGCAAAGTTTTTACCCACTGCTCCAAAATAGTCAGTTGAAGGAAGTAGCTACTATATATACTAAATACTAACTAAACTAACTAAGATATACAAAATTTGGATATACCAGAACAACATGAAACATTAAAGAAGGAGCTTCAGACCTTCCAATATATTCTTAAGCTTCCAAAAATACAATGCTCATTCATCAGAATTATTATTGATTGTTTTTGCACAAACTGCAAACAAATTCTGAATAATGTGACCTGGAGTTTAAATATATAATCTTACAACCAGTCAGTATCAACTTGAATAGGATTTTAAATCTTAGCGGGCATAGCCCCCTGCCGTTAAAACCTATTGCCGCCTCTGATTGTACTTATATTTATTAAATTATATGTTAAAATATTTCCGAACATTTAACATTCTTCATGTTGTTTGTAAAGCTAAGCCTAATATGGGTTTCGGCCCATACTGCGGTAAAAAAAACTCTGTTCGTTAGTCTAAATCTGTTCCTTTTGTTTTATAAAATGCAATTTAACAAAATTATTCTCACAGGCAAAATTGTGTACTTGGAGTAAAAAATTTTCCATTTCACTGAAAATAACTCTAAAAATTTTAGTCATGGTAATAAAATATAACTTTTTCGTTTTCTACAGGGGTAATTCTTAAAAAACTGTTTTTGAGCGCTAACTTCAATAGAATTATCTTCTGCTGTCAGACAGGAGGAAGGGCCGAACATTCTGTTATCTCAATATCTCCGCATCGTGCTATTGCTAAATTTTTTTGCTACTCATAACTAGATAGCGATGGATTTTGCTACCGACAATTAAATAGTGCCGGCTATTGTAAGCGCTAAGTAGATAGCACCGCTCTAACTTACGCTAACGTGCCAAGTAGAAGGCACCGCTTTGCTACTGCTAAATGCTAATTTGATATTTACTGAATCTTGAAATGTTCTGCAGGATCTAACCATCCTCAGATCACAATCCCGGTGTTGGCAGCAAGTTAAACTCGTCTGCTTTGATCCTGACTCTAAAAGATCTCAATATCATAATTATTTAGTCATCAGAGTAACAAAACTGATTAAAACTGATTATTTTCGTTATTTCACATAAATCTTCAAGCTCGCCATAAGTTGACCATCGAATTCGTTATTGTCGCTTTCAATCGTAGATTTTGCCATCGTGAAAATCTATTTCGAATAGTAAGAAGAGCTATGGCGGTAAACTAGCTACGAAAAATCGTTGCGCTCGAATATTTAGAGCTCTCAAATAAGTATTGGACTACCAAAATATCTTACATAAATTAGACTCTATAAAATCCCAAAATACAAACAAATAAAGTTTTACAACAGTATATATTTGGTGTCCACTACACCATCAGCGTGAGTTAGAGTTATTTTAACCTATTATATCTCATTAATCCCATTTTAACATATTTAATCTAACCATCTTATGAAATCTTATTTCATCTTATTTCACATTGTTTATTCATATTAATCTTCTTATATCATGTTTTACCGTATTTTATCTTATGACGTCTTATCACATCTCATTTCCAAGTAACTATAATCCTATCTTAACTTTTCTCAATAATCTCATTAATATTATTTAATCTTTTCCTTCTTAGATGCTATATATGATCATCACTTAGTACAAAACTGAATTTCTCGCACGATATGTTTTTACCTCAGCATAACATGCATGAAATTCATTTACGAATAAAACAAGTATCACTTCAATCCGGTGTGGAATACTCGGTGACCAATCACCTTTTTAACCCATGTATAATACAACTACTGCCTGTATAATAATACCGTATACTGTATAAAAATACAACAACTACTGTCGCATGATAGGAGGTCGTAAAGTCAGTATCCTCAAGGACCAAAAATATATCAGGGTTTTAAGAAGACAATTCGACAGTTCCGTTTATAACCTGCTTGAGGAACGTCCGGGATGAGTGAAATATGTTGTGTAACTGAGAGGTTCACTCACCGACACCAGGCTGACGTCGGCAGCGGTGCTGACGTCGGCAGCGGTGCTGACGTCGGCAGCGGTGCTGACGTCGGCAGCGAGGCTGACGTCGGGCTGCGTCGGTGACGTCGGATCCGTCACGCTGCGACGACGTCGGCCGTTGTTGCTCGTCAAGACGTTCTGAGGCGGACGTGAATTGTAAGGAATCGGCTTTTCCTGCTCAATGTAATGCTATACCTACCTGAAGAGAGGATTTATAGGCAGTAACGGCTTAAAGTGACTGCTGTTAGTAGCGGTTGGCAGTAACGGCTTAAATAAGTGACTGCTGTTAGTAGTGATTGACAGTAACGGCTTAAAGTGACTGCTGGTATAGTAGCGGTTGGCAGTAACGGCCTAAATAAGTGACTACTGTTAGTAGCGATTGACAGTAACGGCTTAAAGTGACTGCTGTTAGTAGCGGTTGGCAGTAACGGCTCAGGTTACAGTAACGGCTTACAGTAACTGCTGGTAGTAGCGGTTGGCTGTGAAGGCTTAAAATAACTGCTGGTCAATTTTGGTTTGCAGTTACGTATATTACGCACCTACAATTCAGTGTTGAGTTCCAGGTGTAACCACACCAAACTTTACGGTGCAAACAAATCATAGGGCACATCTCCCAATCCCATTAGAGCAATGAAAACTATATACCCAAAATCTGATAAGGCTTTGTATATTCCCCCTAACTGGGGAAATGAAACCCTCCCCACACTCTCCCCATGTGTAAATAAAACAATATGAATTATTTTAGTACAATGTACATTATGTCTCATTAAGTCTCATACGTGAAGGGACAAACTTTCACCTGGATGTACCCCAGCAGGTTGAGGAAGGCGAGGAGGGTGATGGCACCCATAGCGGTGGGGGTGGTGGGGGACGTGGAGCGATCAGGACGCTCCCCCAGCGCTCCTGGGGGAGGTTCCCAGCCTGGGGGCGTCCGTGTCCCCTCCATAAGCACCTCGACCACCGCACCGTCCCCCCTTGAGACGAAAAACTTCTCGATAACTAAAATTTTTCCCAATAAATCCTGCATGTTCCTGGAAAATTAAAACTCTCTACACGTCAATTAAAAAAACTATAAACGACCTAACAAATTATAAACAAGCGTTTGCAAGCCTAAAAACCTTTTTAAACTTTCCTACAACAAACACTAGCGAACTTTGCAAAGCCTGCAAGCCATGGAAAGCTAGCGCATGCCTTAACCAAATCGGCCCATTTCCTACAAGTTCAAGATTCAACAAGTTTTAACGGCATAAAATAAATTTGAAAAACTCTCATAATTATGATAATTATCTAAATTTATTGTCAATCATTTACGAGTACATTGTCGTAATTATGCGACAATAACGATACATTTTTGCTAGGTAAATTAGCTCATGCAAACCCTTATATTCTCCCATTCAAGCCCTTACACGTCCTTAGAAGCCCATGCAGGACCTTAAAAAATCCTTTAAAGTCGTCAAGCTCTACAAATCTTTACAGTTGCAGTAGTTTACAAGCTCTACAAATCTTTACAGTTGCGGTAGTTTACAAGCTCTACAAATCTTTACAGTTGCAGTAGTTTACAAGCTCTACAAATCTTTACAGTTGCAGTAGTTTACAAGTTCTACAAATCTTTACAGCAGCATCATCCCTTACAAATAGTAAAGGTAAATACACATACTATGTCTATTTACATACCCTCACTATAGTGAGGGTTCCCCCCTTAACGGTGCATGAGCCCTTACCTGCTGGGGGTGTAGGAGCCGCTGCTGTGGTCGGCCACGAGGTTGGCGAAGGGATCGTAGCCTCCTGCAGGAGTTAGGGAGGCTGAGGCTGGCTCCAAGGGCGCCGCCCCTCGCAGCTCTGTGAGCATTTCTAGAAAATCTTATCTCCTCTTAGCTACACTTTACTACCCTTATCTGACTTTATCTAGCGTCAACTAAACTTATCTGTCTTTTTCTGTGAGACTGATAGGGTACGTACGAAAAATAACGTATGTTATTAAGTTAAAAATAACGTATGTTACGTTATGGTTAGGAAGTGAGGGTAACACGCGTGTAACTACTGGACAGGATGTGAGAGTAGCACGAATGTTACTCCTGGAAAGGATGTGAGGGTAACACGAGTGTTTGATGTCAAGTAAGAAGAGAAGAGGACGTCAGGAGAGAAGGGAAGAAACGAGGACGTCAGGAGAGAAGGGAAGAGACGATGACGTCTGGAGAGAAGGGAAGAGACGAGGACATCGGGAGAGAAGGGAAGAGACGAGGACGTCTGGAGAGAAGAGAAGAGACGGTGACGTCAGATGAGAAGGGAAGAGACGAGGACATCACGAGAGAAGGGAAGAGACGAGGACGTCAGGAGAGAAGGGAAGAGACGAGGACGTCAGGAGAGAAGGAGATGAAGAAAGTTGCGTTGTCTTCATTCACTAGAAAGTGTACGTGAACGTAGCGACGTTCGATCATGAATGAGCCATTACTAACATGTACGCCGCCTTTCCTTTAATGCTTATTTCTGCCTCGTCTATATTGATGTGGAACAGCCTCCCCGATGACATCGTTGGCGCTCCAAGTATGAACGCGTTCAAGAACAGACTAGATAAAGCTATGGAAAAATATATGTTCAGATTTGAAATGCCTAGCTCCTTATCGAACCCGGTGGAAGTCTAGTAGCTTCTTCAAACTATCGCCAGTCATGAAAAAATCCGGTCAAATGACACGAGTTTAGATCTCTGAACAAGGCACGAAATGGAAAAGAATCGGCGACAGGCCTCATCAGGCCTTCACTTCAGAGCCGACATCATTATGTTATGTTATGTTATGATTGCTCACCGTCCCTGGCCGGGACAAGAGTATTGCTGGACAACGCATTACTACACTTGTCAGGACTAGTAACAGGCTGAGGTTGACAACATTACACCGAAATCTTTCGTACAGTTTTATTCTGTAATTTATATTATGTGTGTATCATGCTGGTTTTTAAATAATATTTAATACTATTAAGTAAAAATCTTAAGGCTTTATCTATAAATGTAGCGGTAGCGCTTTAGCGGCAAAACCTCGTATCGCTACTTAAATATGTAGTGGGCGCTACCGCTACCGCTACAACTGCTTAAATGTAGCGCCACTACCGCTACTGAAAATGTAGCGCGCTACTGCCCACCTCTGTTAATAGCAGCAACGATGCAACACATTACTAGCAGCAACGAATGCAACACATTACTAGCAGCAACGAATGCAACACATTACTAGCAGCAACGAATGCAACACACTACACACCACGACACCAGGAAGTACACTGAACTGGAATCACCTGGCACATGCGGACGGTCGACCGCTGACGCGAGCAGCGTTCACAACCGCAGCCTCCAACTGACCTCAAAATTCAGAATAGCGTAGCGTGCTAACCGGTGTGTAGCATGTGTGTCATGGGACGACATGGTCAGAATAGCGTGCTAACTGGTGTGCAGCATGTGTGTCATGAGACGACATGGTCAGAATAGCGTGCTAACCGGTGTACGGCATGTGTGTCTTGAGACAACATGGTCAGAATAGCGTGCTAACTGGTGTGCAGCATGTGTGTCATGAGACGACATGGTCAGAATAGCGTGGTATCCGGTGTACGGCATGTGTGTCTTGAGACAACATGGTCAGAATAGCGTGCTAACTGGTGTGCAGCATGTGTGTCATGGGACGACATGGTCAGAATAGCGTGCTAACCGGTGTACAGCATGTGTGTCATGAGACGACATGGTCAGAATAGCGTGCTAACCGGTGTACGGCATGTGTGTCTTGAGACGACATGGTCAGAATAGCGTGCTAACTGGTGTGCAGCATGTGTGTCATGAGACGACATGGTCAGAATAGCGTGCTAACCGGTGTACGGCATGTGTGTCTTGAGACAACATGGTCAGAATAGCGTGCTAACTGGTGTGCAGCATGTGTGTCATGAGACGACATGGTCAGAATAGCGTGGTATCCGGTGTACGGCATGTGTGTCTTGAGACAACATGGTCAGAATAGCGTGCTAACTGGTGTGCAGCATGTGTGTCATGGGACGACATGGTCAGAATAGCGTGCTATCCGGTGTACAGCATGTGTGTCATGAGACAACATGGTCAGAAAAGCGTGCTAACCGGTGGACTGCATGTGTGTCATGAGAGATTATATGGTGGGAATTTCGTGCTTGTCGCTGTACATTAGGTGTCTTGAAACGATGTGTCAGAATATCGTACTAACTTGTGTACAGCAAGTGTCATAACATGACATAACATAACATAGTGATCTCGGCGCTGCAGTGTAGGCCTGATGTGGCCTGTCGCCGGTTCTTTTCCTTTTCGTGCCTTGTTCACAGAAGATCTAAAATCGTGTCATTTTATCGGATCTTTTCACGACTGACGAAAGTTTGAAATAGCTACTCGACTTCCACCGCGTTCGACATGGTGCTAGGCATTTCAAATCTGAACATATATTTTTCCATAGCTTTATCTAGTCTGTTCCTGAACGCGTTCATTCCTGGAGCGTCAACGATGTCATCGCGGTCATGAGACGATATGGTCACAATAGTGCGACAACTGCAGCATACAATATATATTTTATAATGCTTGAACAAAATAACAATTTTTGTAGAGTACAAACGCTGCTCCTACTTACGTGGATCTCCTGGCATCTCGTCTTAGACGCGTCAACCTTTCGTACTCCAGCGTTTCTTATCTGCTGTTGGGAGCTTGCTGAGAAAAATATCAAGCCCACAGATGCGCACTCGCTCAATTCAATTCTAAGATCTATACGTCAAAAAATAGGTTGAAGGTCAAGATTGTAGATGTCCGCTCTCAAAGGAGTTAAGAACACACGATGGTATGCATGTATATTAAATTAGGGAATAATCTTGGTTAAAACTTGAATTATTAATGGAAAGCTAAGAACGAAAGACACTGTGACTACTATAATAACTGTATAAGTATAATCTACCTACTGTCAACAACGCCTGTAAGCTTGTATAGGTTGTATTATATATTATGCATGTATTGAAACCATTAATTATATTTTTCAGTCTTTTGAAGTATGCACCATCAGTCCTGAAGTGAAGGATGAGCTGCAAAAGTTTCGTTTTCGTCGCAATGTCAACAACACTGCCATAATATGTGAGTAAGAGATCATGATGAGATCTATATTATATATATATTCAATTCTGGTCACTGTCAGTCTGTCACTGCTGGAGTATGGATGCAATTGAGAAGTTGAGTGGCTGATAATTTGGTTGCGGTTGATATTCTGTATTCAGTATTCACTACCTGATAGCAAATATGTAGCTAATGTGAGTATGTGACCAGTAAATCACCAGTTGTCAGTGAATCAGTGCAGTCTCCAGTGGACAGTGACTTAAAGTTCTTAAACAATTCCTGATCATCTGATGTAGGACTAGGTTATGATAATTCTGGTAAGTGGTATCCAAGATACTTACTATTTCTATTTATAGGACTCAAAAATGGACTTCAAGAAGGGCAGCAATTAACAAAAAATCTTCTCCTTTGCCACTATACACGGTTTATACCTAACTTTGAGACTTTGAGTTTGAGTCTTTGACTATGACTAAATAAACTAACTAATCAGTCAAATGCAGTTGTGCACATCAATAGGCTTAGTTAGGCTATACTGCTATATGCCCATAGCCTACTAAGCCTAGGGTTGTTTTAATTTAACTCAGGATTTATCTTTCAAGAGTGCCAACTGTGCCATCAAGAACACAAGTAACAATTGTCTTATAAGTTATCACCAGCCAATGAATATGGCAACTAACTTGCCACTCTTCAAAAAAATATTTTAATGCTGGCATTTATCCTGCATTCCTGCACACTGGTCAGAAGTTCAGAATCAGATGTGAAATATATCAAAGAGTGTTTTTCTTCAGAGCTGTAAGATTCCCACTGCCACTAGATTAATTTATTTCCTAAACAATTTTCAACTTATATTCACAAATAAGTTACAACATTCAAAACTTAAGGATATATCAAAATATGGGATTCATCTGTAATTAATAGCAAAGTACTGAAGTACTACTTAAATAGCCTACATTTTCCTAACTCCCAATTGACAATTCCGGATATCATATCAACATGGTAGTGATGATACCATGTGGCATGTTCCTTTTTATCAAGTATTAACAATAAAATTGCACCATGTTGATTGTTGTTAGTTGGCAGTACAAGTTTGCAAGAGGCTAGAGGGCAGAGGCTGGTTCATATTAAATCCATTTCATGATACTATTATGGCAGCATGAGGTTTTATAAATCATGAGATTTTATTGAACTTACTGTCAAATTTCAATACAATACAAGTATCCTTTAGAATATATATACTGGCACAACTGCCAGTATGGCATTTTAGGATGGATCAAAAAACAAGATTTTGTTGTATTAATTATCCAAGTATGATTTTTTATTTGGACACCTGCCTAATGAATCATATGAATGCCCTTCAAAGGATTTTCCAAACAATTTTTAGAGGTGGCACAAAGCCATTTAAAATTGCAAAAAAAAATAATTCTAGTGTAATTTTTACTTTGATATTGTATTTTCAAAAGCTTTTCTACATTTTTAGGCTTTAGCTGATAGGGCTGCATAAATATGTAACAATCAATTATATATCAGTAGACAAAATATGGAACTAATTCATTGATGCTATTGCTAAGAGGTTCTTCTAGGCTCATGTGCAATTTAACTGACATGTAATTCCCTGATCCACCCCTTCCCTCCCCCCTCCCTCCATACATGCACTGTTGCTTGACTTGTGTCACTGTGGGTTTGTAGGTTATTTTTTGGACTCTATTGTAATCTTGAAATGATAATTAGTTCATTTATTGCATTTCATCTTCAGTACATTCACCACTTATCAGTAAATAATTTGTTACAAATAGAGATGATAGTCTCATTCAATTATGTCTCTAAAACCTAAAACCGCAGGTTTTTAATGCATCCAAGAGGATAACATGTCAGGATATTGAGAGTTGGTTGTTTGCTGAACCCTGCAGCATTATTCTATTCTAGTTAGTAACACTTCATCAATTAATCACCCAATTCCTGATTTCAGTATAAATTCCAAATGACAATAATGGTTCATTGGTAATATTGAAAAATTTATGGGAAAATTATGACCTTTAAATTATTTACAATGAATGGAATAATGTAATGGCCATGGGGATTGAGATATCATCCCTGGGTGTTGACTTCTGTAAGGTTTCCAGTTATGGGTGTTGAGTGGGATTGAATTTAAGAATTAAATATGTAAACTTGTGTTCTTGAAATATTGTAATATGTAGAAGAATTTTTTGTACGTGTTCTATGAATGTTTACTTGTTGAATCATCAGGACTAAGTAGCAAGACAAATTTTAATTGGGGAAGGTTCCCCCAAAATCTGCATCTGGATGGATGAGATGATTAAAACCATCTTGTTATTTTTGTGTTTGTTTTTCCTTACCCTGTTGATATTTTAATTTGTTGTTACTTCATGTCATAGAAGAAAATTTTCATGAATACCTAGCAATTTAGAACAATTTTTTATTCAGTGGATTTGCCTAATTTTTGCATTGTTCCCTTACTGAATTCTCTGTTCCTTAACTGCTTCTAATCTTTGACGGTCTCAAATTGCCATGCAAATTTGTATACAATAGAAACTACTTAATTAGGTAACAAGTTTCATAATTTCAGATTTTGACAATCTGAAACAGGTTCTTGTATTGAGAATTGTTTTTGGAGGGGAATTCATGTTCAGAACTTAACATTTATTATTACAAACTCAAGTTATTGTGTTTTTTAACTTAAACAAGTATGTCCTTACAGTGAAGGTAGATCCCACAAAGCAGTGTGTGATAATAGAGGATGAGTTGTCCGACATAGCTGATGTGGATGAGCTGCGTGAGAGCATCCCAGCCACGCAGCCACGATTTGTCCTGCTGTCTTGGCGCATCAACCACTCTGATGGCCGAGTGTCTTATCCAATGGCTTTTATATACACTACACCAAGAGGTAATATTCTTCTAACTTTTGTAACCTCAATATTCCTGTCACTTCATGCACAGCAAAAACAACCGTGTTGTACAATATTTTCTATTCAAAAACATCAACTGGTACGTACTATGTAGTACTGGTACTTTAAATGGGTTTTGTTAACTATTAATAGTACTCATTGGTAGATGATAGGCAAATTTTCTATGATGGGTAATCCTTGCCTAATAAATCTGACGTAAAGATTTAATAATGAAAATCTGATTAATATGCAAAATTAAGTAGTAGAATAAGCTGAAATGTGTGGATATATAAATGTTTCTTTCAGATGCTTCCTATCCTGCCACAAGAATGTTTGTTAGCTTGACTGCTCAGCTGGTTATGCCCTTGACCAATGCTTATTTTTATACATGCTTATGTATAGATTTTTCTCCTGATAAACAAACAAGCATCCAAAATGAAAATTCATGGGGTGCAATACTGTGCCAGATTTCTTGACATTCATACACGTCTTGCAGGTCTGGAACAATTCATACAAATCTGAGCCCAAAATTTCCATCTCCTTTGCAGTTCATTCATTCTGCTTATTTGTAGTTTCAAATTCCCTTGTCGTCAGCTCCTAGTTAATGTATAATTTCGAAAAATATAACTCAATACTCACTGCAGTGAGTGAGCATTTTCTCGTCGACAAAAACGTGAAGTCACGGACGGACGGACGGACAGACGGACATGGCGAGCACAATCGTGCATTTTTTCAAAAATGAGAAAATGCACTAAAAATAGACATTCATCAATTGCCATTGAAAATAAAAGCCAAATTTGGCTAAATTTTTGTGTAAAAAATCTTGTCATTTTCAGATTGTGTGCCCAAGCTGCAGATGATGTACTCAGGAAGCTACAACCACCTCATTGCTGAGTGCGGGCTCACCAAAGTCTTTCAAATCCGTGAACTGGAGGAACTTGATGAGGAATGGATCAACAGCCACCTAGCATAGTGCTTATTACTACTGCTATAACTTGCTGCAGTTCTACTTTAGAACAGTGGTTCCTAAACAAATTTGCCATGTAACATGCATCATAAGCATGTTACCTAGATATCTTAAATGGCTAAGATATAGATCTATATGACCAATTTAAACACTGAAGAAATGTGTCTCCTCTTCTTTGCCTCGTAAATTTAAATCGTAGCTTTGCTAATAAGATACCTCCGTTTTGGGAACCTCTGATCTAAAGTCCAGCTCTCTATACAGCCAAATAAGAATGCCATTAGATAATATTTATTTTGAGTGCTACTTGCCCTATAGTTGCTGGAAATTTCCAGCATCAATCCTGCCTCATACTTGCCATTTAGTCATAAAAGATTTGCTATAGCAAGTTTGGTTGAATAATTCTTATAATGTAGTGACACCGATTCTTGTTGTTCATCTAGGCAGATAAAATTACATGCTTTATCTAATATCTGAGAAGTGCTACACCTTTTTTTGTTACGTAGATCAGTATTGATTCTTACCTATCATTTGGCCAAAGCAGATCATTTTAGTGAATATAAGTTGTGGAAAAGTTTCTCTGCTCGCGATGAAAAAACCTCGGTAGCAGATACATCTGGTCACAAGTTAGAGCCTGTTAGCTGAGCTGCTTTGTCGCTAGTAGTAGAGCAATTTACAATTTCTTTAATTTTCATTTAACTAATTGAAGCTATTTTCTGTGCATATAATACTTCAGTGAATTCCATAGCAGCCCAAGTAAAGTCTACCTAAAAAATCTCGTTAGCCACTGTTATGGGGTATCGCTACCATTGCCTCTAGGCTGTTGGGTGTATAAACAAAATATTTACTGGTACCTACGTCATTTCACTTCTTGATCTGATAATGACTCCTTTTTGCATTTACGAAATTAAGTAGTTTTTTGAAGATATTAAACTTGTCAGTTCTAGCATCGACATAAATCATATGCAATTATCAAGCAGGCTCCAGCTTGCCATGATGTACTATTATGTTGAATGTGGTTACTGTACACGCTGCTAGACTTGCTCAACATTTATATTAGCAAAGGCACTCATGACTTGACTATTCCATCTGATATTATACAATTATGTATTCTGATGCTCTCTCACCAATGCACTTTGTACGAGAAGACTTTCTCAACAATTATATTAGCGACTACTATATTGGGAATGCAGTCTAGACTTTTCCATCTGATATTATACAATTATGTATTCTAATGTTCTCTCACCAATGCACTTTGTACGAGTAGACTTTCTCAACATTTACATTAGCGACTACTATATTGGGAATGAAGTCGAGGCTTGACTATTCCATCTGATATTATACAATTATGTATTCTAATGCTCTCTCACCAATGCGTTTTGTATGAGATTACTGTGGTATTATTCAACTTGCATTAGTGTGTTATTTTAATGAAGCCTTTTTTGCGCCTTGGTATGCTTTTATTTAATGTTGTACTAATCTGATCGTAGTTCAGTTTTATGATTTGTACGAGATAAAGACTGGCACCAGGCAGGTGACGAAGAATCAATGATGAATAAACTTTCTAGTCATTGTTTCACCGTCACCGGCCTGGTTTGCAGATCATTTTTAGCGCATTTTCTCATTTATAGAAAAAATGCACTATTGTGCTCGCCATGTCCGTCTGTCCTTGACCTCAAGTTTTCGTTGACGAGAAAATGCGCTCTCTGTCACTCACTGCAGTGAATACTGAGTTATATTTTTCTTTGATTTTATTGGTGAGGGCTTGTTTTATTTATTTGCTGCTTCTTATTTTATATAATTTTACTTTTTTCATTTCATCATTTTAGTTTCATTTCATTGATTTGTGTAACTTATAGCACTGAGTGATGTATGGTTATTCATGCATTTATTGTTCCATAAAATTTATTTATTCTTCATTAAATCTACACGTGCTCTGATGACGCTCAACGCCGCTCCTTACCTCTCGTCCCAGTTGCTGGTCTCTTAATCACTTTTTTTAATAACTTGCTGCTCAATTTTTCTTGTAGCGCGACAACGAGTGCGAACATTGACAGTCTTAATGCATGGTATCATATTTATTGCTCTCTTTATGAATAGTGCACGATGCTCAATGATGACTTGACTGTGTTTGGTTGTGGATTGAAATATGTGCAGCGTATGACATCACTTTAATCAATAATCGGGTGATAAGTAACCTTAAATTGGGAGAGAGAACAGTGGTAATGTTCATCAAATGACAACCGTTCAAGTGCAAACTTCCATGTCACATAGTCATACAGTTATGTGCGCATTTTCGTATCCCGCGATATGCATTTTATTGTTTACACACCCACACCAAGCCAAACATGCGCTGCGTGAACTATTGACCTTGTCGCACAAAATATTGCATCTATTTTCAATCTATTTAGCTTGCCGCCAAAACATGATATCTTTTTGTTAACTATTGTTCTTGGCGCGAAAAATGTGGGTTTTACAGTGTAAACTATTGGCCTTGCCAGGTATACATTACCTCGGCGAACATTAGTACACAGGTCACTTGTATTACTAATGGAAATATTTGTTTGCTGCACAAGAGAGAGGCTATAAGATGGAATTAAGTCTTGCAACGAAGAAACACAATCGAGCTTTGCCGTTTAAATTGTTCCATTCAAAATACTCGATTTTTTAAAGCAAGTTACGGCGCTTACTCATCACGAGGTTCCAGGGATTCTTGTCCACTCATATTCAAGTGAAATTATATTATGTATCGGCCTTTGTTTTATTCCGTGTGACCGCTTTGTTTGTAGTTACCCAAAGCCCTGCATAAATAAGTCATTTTAGGAAACGAATTGATGCTGCGAGTTGTGATGCTGGTGTTCAGTTGTGATTCTAGTGTTAATTTTGGTTGTGTTGTTCCTGAAGATTTTAGAATAGAATAGAAGTGTCGGCACTGAAGAAATAGGCCCACGGCCTGTTGTCGGATTCTTGCACTTCTCGTGACTTGATTCACAAGGGATCCGGCCTTTGGAACCCGATCTTTCCACAGCTGACGATTGATTGGGATAGCTGCTGGACTTATTGCCTGGTCCGTAATTTGCTAGGCATTTTAAGACTGAACATATGCTCCTGCATAGCTTCGTCTGGACTTATTGCCTGGTCCGTAATTTGCTAGGCATTTTAAAACTGAACATATGCTCCTGCATAGCTTCGTCTAGTCCGTTTAGGTCTCTTCGAGTGTCGCAGCACGACAGCTTCTTCCCAGGAGAGTTAAAGTTTGGCTTTCTGTCAAAATATTGACAGAAATGAATATGTTGCCACCTTGACTGACCGAAAGCGCCGTGCACATCCGAGCTTTTATCACGATTTAGAAGCTCCAGTGACATGTACCGCGCCTGCCAGCATTTCCAGGTCTTTCTCACCACCACCATCACCTGCATCGCGACCAAAATGTGGTGACCAGGCAATAAGTCCAGCAGCTATCTCAATCAATCGTCAGCTATGGAAAGATCGGATTCCAAAGGCCGGATCCCTTGTGAATCAAGTCACGAAAAATTCAAGAATCGGCAACAGGCCATGGGCCTATTTCTGCAGTGCCGACACTTCTATTCTAAATGAAATATAATTAATTAAGTCCATATAGAATAAGAAATTATCAATTGGCAACGATCAAATTAGGCATTAATTATCAGTTGAAAATCAATTAATTAATTTATGTAATCAGTGCAATAATCAATTCTCTCTTGGCAGAATTATTCATAGTAAGGTACAACTAATTGGCAAAAAAGGCAACTAATTGGAAACGGAATCCCACTATATATTTTAATTGAATTCCAAATTCTAGTTGAAGACAATACTTGAATGAGAGGCTATTTATTTCTGAGGAACTTGGCAAGCGAGCTATGCGCTCTTCAAAAAGCACCGAATCTACTCTTCTCACAGTCGCCTTCAGGGTAGGATAACTACTTACGGCTTCCAGAGAGGAGAGCAAGCACTTCTAGATCCAGATGAGGAGTCATCTGGAAGTTGGTACGCTAGCAGTGAAAGGCCGTCGTATTTTGTATGTAGCCAACAAGATGATCAAGGTAAGGAAATTGATTTTAGGATCAAGGTAAGGAAATTGATTTTAAGATCAAGGTAAGGAAATTGATTTTAGGATCAAGGTAAGGAAATTAATTACAGTTCAATCAATTGATTGAACTGTTGAGGACGGCACTGAAGGTAACATCGGAGACGACACTGAGGTGAGCAGCAAAGATGGTGGCGGCACAAACGTTTGTGACGCGGCAGCGATGCAAGACATCGGATTCGTTGGGGTAAAAGGCGTTAAGATTAGTCGCGACCCGTTCAGTCGTTTAATGACTGCAATAAATTTGAAATAGGATTAGAAGTTAACAAATGTGTGGTTTGCGATGACCACTCAAAAAGCGAAATGCCTCAATCATTTTTCGTTTGAGTTTAGCTGGAAATACGAGTACTTGGTTAACTACACAGTTAACGCCCGTACCCGCTTGGTCAAAATGTTTTATAATAAATAAATAATAGCGGTTTCAGCGTTTATTAGGCCGTAGGCCTGTCACCGATTCTTAACATCGCAGAATATTCACAGCATTTTGAGGTTTCGAACTCGCAACGCACTGCTACAATTCTGCTGTGCTTAACCGCCCGGCCTCCTCGCCAGTTTCTGACCAGAAACTGGGCACGGAGCTGGGATCGAACCCGCGCCTCTCTGCGCCAATCTTGGTTATCTGAACTTTAACCACTGGGTCACCCTGCCCCAAAGGTTCCGAGATGAATTCTTGCGTCTTGATCCAAGAATTTGTGATCACTGCACGATAGATGACGCGACTCCAGTTCCATCATTCACATCAGCTCCAACGTGCCCTACAAGTTGGAGTCAAAATTTATATTTTTTTTCAACTTAATCATTACATTTAAAACTGACAATAGCTGCCAGGAGTCTGAATTACTAAATACGCGGTAAGAAATACATAATCTAGCACAAACTAAGCTATTATAATACCTATCCAATTGAGGTCTAATAATACCACATGTACAATTCAGATTTAAGAATTGTACCAACTATAGCATTGCCAACACATCGGTTACGTGCCATCGGCAGATGTCTTCACATTCAATTATCCGTGATGTGTAATTATCACAATTGGCCAAGGAAACTAGGTTAAGGGAACAGTGGAATATAATTTCAATCTGGTATATATAGAAAAGTATAATCAACATTTCGCCAAGCAATCTTGTCCTAAAATATAGCATAGACATCATTATATATCTCAATAACTTGTGAAGAACAAAGTAGGTGCAAGATAATTCACGTCCTAAAATCAATAGCCTCAATAACATCACAATGCTCAAGGGTTGTAGCATGTTAGCGAGCGGTTAGTACGTTCAAGTAATCAATACCTGGAGCATATATGATGATAATTAACTGCTGTATCAAAACGCATTCAGGTCATGCGCATCTTCACCTACCTTTGGGCTTCTAAAGCATATATCTAATACTAGAATAATAATTCAGAAATGTTTGGGGTAGCGATCAATGAAGAATAAATAGTTAAACCGCCGTATATCGAGAAAATGCTAGAAAAGACACACGCTATAGGAACATCGGGGTGCATAATTTTATCCTCCCTGATAACAGTTGAAATAAAAAGTTTACATAATTTATCCTAATGCCTGCATATTGAAAATAATTAGCCAGGACAGCATTCCAAATTTCAGACTTGTATCTTATTTATGAGGGGAGTTATTGCAGTTCAAAATAGTTATAAAACTCCGTAAGCTACTATCTCGGCTGAGCGCGTCCACGGGCCTCTTAAGCATTTCAAAACATCATCCAAATAAATTCGTGTGTCTCATCGCTTAAATTTTAAGATTGTGAACGTAAGTGTAAATCATTTTCAGCCGTCTTCATGATTATGATATTAAACGACGAAATGATTAAGACGAAATCATGCATTATATGATTATAAGGGAACGATTATTTCGATTAACTGATAAAACAAATACCAATCGTTCATTATCAGCACTAGGGGAAATCAGTCGGTTGAGAACACTAGTGAGTGGAAAACACCAGTGAGTGGAGAACTAGTGAGTGGAGATTACTAGTGAGTGGAGAACACTAGTGAGAGGAGAACACTAGTGAGTGGAGAACACTAGTGAGTGGAGAAGACTAGTGAGTGGAGAACACTAGTGAGAGGAGAACACTAGTGAGTGGAGAACACCAGTGAGTGGAGAACACCAGTGAGTGGAGAACACCAGTGAGTGGAGAACACCAGTGAGAGGAGAACACTATAGTGAGTGGAGAACACTAGTGAGTGGAGAACACTAGTGAGAGGAGAACATTAGTGTGTGAGGAACACTGTTGAGTAAGGAACACTGTTGAGTTAGGAACTCTAGGCACGCCGTTGTCAGGCCGGTGTAGGCCTAAGCGGCTCAGGCGTGAGGTCTCAATAAAGAAAGCCTTTGCCTCTAAATTCAATTAGCGCTGAAAGCGCCCGCGCTGACGATGAAAGATAAGGACAAAATACAGGACGAAAAAAATTGGTATAAATTCAAGACAAGACGCGTAGGAATCCTAACAAAGCTGCTCCTGCCTCCAATCTTCATCACGCGTGAACTGTTCAACAAAAATCTGCCGTGGAAAAGGACTTCCAAGTTACACATTTAATTTGCGGCCATTGAGCAGTCCTGCGGTGGGAACCGTGACGACCGTGACCAAGCACTAACTGAGTTCCCTTAGAAACAGCCTTTAGATTACTACAAATAAAAATCCTAAAAAAATTTTACAAATAAAAGAAGCCTAAAAAATTTGTACAAATAAAAGCAATTTGAAGAATTACTACAAATAAGAGCAACATTATAAATAGCTCTGAGAAAAAAATGTAGCTCAAGACCTGGAAGAAGCTTCAATGTTCTTTGTTCGTGGCCACTGGGACGGCAACGATGGTGAGACTTGAAAGGATAAACTCGCTTCAGTCACGCTCTGAAATTCCTTTCCAATTTCAAATTTTGTTTTCACTGATCATGCTTTATTGCTTGCGTTATGTATTTCCCTTTCTAATTTCAAATTTTATTTTGAATGTTCATGCTTTATTGCTTTGTGTATTTTACTTTCGTTTTGAATGACGCGTTCGTTTAACTCGACTCATTTGTATTGTCTTGGTGACATTACATACACAATATACAAGGCAAGTCAACAGGTCTGAAATACTGAAATATTCAGTTTCACACGCAAGACAATTGCTGCGTTTATTTTCATGAGTATATATTTACTAGCAAATGTCAGCTTTATTTTGGGAAACTATCATAACCCTCCGAGATGATTGATAGTTGAAATTAAAACTACTATAAACAGTTTTTTGTTTATATTTGCAAATTATCATGATTCTTAAAAGCTCGCATTGCAATATATATATATATAAAAAATTTGAATTAATATTGTAATTGACAATTGAAATAACAATATTTATTTAATGTTGGAATTAAGGTGATTACTGACAGCCCGAATTGCAATAATGGTTGACAGTTGTAATTACAAATTTTATCCGCATTTTGAATTACAATGATAATTTACATTAAAAATTGCGTTGACGATGAACTGATCGACTGCTGGAATTATTACAATATTATTACAAACTCCAACTCCAACTTGTGTGGTCAAACTCCAACTTGTGTGATCAAACTCCAACTTGTGTGATCGAACTTCAACTCTAACTTGTGTGATCGAACTCCAACTCTAACGTGTGTGATCGAACTTCAACTCTAACTTGTTCGATCGTACTCCAACTTCAACTTGTGAGATTGAACTATAACTTATTCAACCAAACTCCAACTTCAACCTCAACTTGTGAGATTGAACTTCAAATCTAACGTGTGTGATCGAACTTCAACTCTAACGTGTGTGATCGAACTTCAACTCTAACTTGTTCGATCGAACTCCAACTTCAACTTGTGAGATTGAACTAGAACTTATTCAACCAAACTCCAACTTCAACCTCAACTTGTGAGATCGAACTTTAAATCTAACGTGTGAGATCGAACTTCAACTCTAACGTGTGCGATCGAACTTCAACTCTAACGTGTGTGCATGATCGAACTTCAACTATAACTTGTTCGATCGAACTCCAACTTCAACTTGTTCGATCGAACTAGAACTCTAACGTGTATGATCGAAGTCCAACTCCGACTTCCCAGATCATTACCTGACTGAGGCAGAGGTGTGAACTTTACGACTAAGTTTGCTTGTAACTTTAAATTAAGTTTGGCGCTGAATGTACAAAAGTTTTTACGAGGGTCGTACGTTTGTTGATGGCGTTTGGTGAGCGAGTTCGATGGTGAACATGGTGAGTGAACTCGATGGTGAACATGGTGCGTGAGTTAGATGGTGAACATGGTGCGTGTGTTCGATGGTGAACATGGTGAGAGAGTTCGATGGTGAACATGGTGAGTGAGTTCGATGGTGAACATGGTGAGTGAGTTCGATGGTGAACATCATCACTACAACAAACACATCACTACAACAAACACATCACTGCAACAAACACATCACTACAGCAAACACATCACTACAGCAAACACATCACTGCAACAAACACATCACTACAGCAAACACATCACTACAACAAACACATCACTACAGCAAACACATCACTGCAACAAACACATCACTGCAACAAACACATCACAATAACAAACACATCACCACAACAAACACATCACAATAACAAACACATCACTATAATAAACACATTACAACAACAAACACATGAGAGTTTAACCCTATCGTGGTTGTCATGGTAACAATTTATTCTCTATATAAAGTCGATCATTCACACATGTACACGCACACACACTTACATGTACATACACACATCTACACATACATGCAAATGAAATCACACACACAAACACTCTAGAGAAACGTACACGAATATACTTACTAGGGTCCTTGTGGGGGAACAAGGAAGCGTTCTGCAGGAGCACATGCCAGGGCATTGCTGTTCAAAAGGTAGTAAATTAAATATTCTTTAAATTAATAACTCGCTAATTGAACGTAAGTACTTACGCTCTATTTTCTTGTCTATGATTGGTGGATTTTGCTTGAAAGGCCGTCAATGATTGGCTGATGAACTTACGATCTCTTAACTTTTTTGAAAGTATAGGCCCAGATAATATTTTTAAGAAAGTAAGATGGGGATATAGACACCATATAGAATAATTAATGATGAAATACTTGTACAGCGGTGAATCAGAGATGAAAAATAATCCTACTTATTCATTTATTAACTACTTATTTGGTTTATAGTTTTGGAATTACTAATTTTTCTTAGCTTATTTTCGAGCTAGAGGAGAATAGATTCTATTGGATCAATACATCAACACTTGTGAGGCAATTTCTCGAGCCAGACATTTTTTATTTTAACTAGCAACCCTAGCCTAGACCTCATTTGCTAATATAAACCAATAAACGAGATTCATCTTCCATTGGTCACCCGTTATACCATTGATATTATTTACTTTTAGTGAAAATAATGGAAAATTATTGCTAATGGAACGCCAACGTTATAAAAGTTAGCTTTGACATTCGCTAATGGAATTTGTGATTACATCCAGGCGAACAGGATCATTTTAAGAAGAGAAACCAGTTATCTGCAGAATCGTCGCTGCGAGATGGGCACCGAAGTGTCGGACTGCTGGTTCCTAGAAAGTCCTTCCATAGCTCCTTGAGCCACATGGTTTGCTTGTCCATAAGTATTTTAATTAAGCGTCATCTTCTTTTAAAGGAAAATTCATATGGATAAAATGATAAATATCAATCTACAATTATAAATGTGTTCGAAATAAAATTTAAACCACATTGCGTATGCGTAGCTGTGGGCATGCGTCAATCGTTTACAAATTTCTGAGATTTGGATAAATATTGCAGAAAAGAAACTTTCTAGTTATCAATGAACGTTTGGAACACAGCTATCTTTATATTATAAACCTTGTGTTTGGCAGCAATCATATGCCAAATATGGAGCTTGTTTTGGAGCTTGCTGTGCTAAATGTCAACACAATGAGATGCACTTCAGTGCCTTTTATGAAGTGACACCATGAAAAATCCATCCGAGATGGGAAGATATCTTTGGCATCCAAGTTGTTGCTAGAGGTCGGCCGAATCAGAATCAGTTGCCCTGCAGACGCGGAAGTGTGAGGTGTTACCGCGTTGTACTCATCAGATAAATCGGCCTTTCGTGTTAGGACAGACAGTGTGAAATTAAAGCAGCTATATACAATTTCTGATTTTGTTTATAACAGTAAAATGAATTCTTTACGAGTGCAGGTTTCTCGATTTGTGTAGGTTCAGGTGCCAAGAAACTTGCAAGACAAAACTGGCTGAGTGTGGCTGAAGGTTGCAGGAACTGTTAGGCAAACTGGCTGTAAAGGCTTAGCTTCTGCGACCAGCCATTGCTCTGTGCCACTCTTTGTTTATCTTAGCTCACATGCTTGTACTCAGCATGATAATATATATAAATTTGCTATCCTAGAGGCTGTGCGCACTACCCCTCGTCCTCAGGGAGTTAGATGACGTTTTTCCTGCTACGAGCAAGCTGCAGCTGTTGATCAATACGTTCATGGCGGTGCAACTTACATTTGAGCGGCAGAGGAGTGAGCTATCGCTCACTGCTCTGCACACACTTTTATCTGCCTCCTAATTTACGTGTTAAACTGTCGTGTTTAAAGTTCTACTAACTGGGCATCACGTTCAATAACTGGACAATGCGCTGTACGCGGTTGATCAGTGATCACTGCAGCCTTACACGGTTAGTCTTTGACTTTATCAATTGGTGCACACACAATACGGATTATTCGGATGAACATTGCGACGTACATCTTACATCATGAAACCCAACCCAATTGAATTGTACACGATCAGTTGAACAACTTCAGTGTTCTCGGTTGGAAAAGGTTGACGAGAACTCTGTTGTACCTACTTAGCGTTACAAGTGTTATTAAATGGTATCTTAGTGTTATAATATCTATAGTACGAATAGTACTATATAGTAGGTATATATAGTATATAATAGCTCTCTCCCGTCTAGCCCAAGACTCATTGTACATGCACTGATGTACAAAACTTATTGTACTTTGTCGAGATGAATTAGGCTTTATGTAATGAAATGAAAGATAAAGAAGCAATTAGGAGAGATAAGTCTGCCTTGATAGGCTCGTTGGTTTCCGCGAGTGGTTCTAGCAGATTGTGCGCTGGATAAGGCTCCATGGAGTCATGAGGTTCTGCATTAGATAAGGCTCCATGGAGTGATGAGGTTCTGCACTAGATTAGGCTCCATGGAGTGATGAGGTTCTGCAGTAGATTAGGCTCCATGGAGTGATGAAGTTCTGCACTAGATTAGGCTCCATGGAGTGATGAAGTTCTGCACTAGATTAGGCTCCATGGAGTGATGAAGTTCTGCACTAGATTAGGCTCCATGGCGTGATTTGGTTCTGCAGTAGATTAGGCTCCATGGAGTGATGAGGTTCTGCAGTGAATTAAGCTCCATGGAGTGATGAGGCTCTGCACTAGGTTAGGCTCCATGGAGTGATGAGGTTCTGCACTAGATAAGGCTCCATGGAGTGATGAGGTTCTGCACTAGGTTAGGCTCCATGGAGTGATAAAGTTTTGCACTAGATTAGGCCGCATGGAGTGGTAAAGTTCTGCACTAGATTAGTCTCCATGGAGTGATGAAGTTCTGCACTAGATAAGGCTCCATGGAGTGATGAGGTTCTGCACTAGATTAGGCTCCGTGGAGTGATGGAAGTTCTTCACTAGATTACGCTCCATGGAGTGATAAAGTTCTGCACTGGATAAGGTTGCATGGAGTGATGAGGTTCTGCACTAGATAAGGCTCCATGGAGTGATGAGGTTCTGCACTAGATTAGGCTCCATGGAGTGATGAGGTTCTGCACTAGATTAGGCTCCATGGAGTGATGAGGTTCTGCACTAGATTACGCTCCATGGAGTGATAAAGTTCTGCACTGGATAAGGTTGCATGGAGTGATGAGGTTCTGCACTAGATAAGGCTCCATGGAGCGATTGTGTCAGCCTGTCAGGCATTGCACTAGATAAGGCTCCATGGAGTGATCCGATGCCATCCTAAGACTAAACAATTTGTAAAATAGACTAAACTTTGCATACAATAGACTGAAATATGTGTACAATTGATGAAACTATGTATAAATTGATCAAAATATTCATAAAATAGACTAAAATATACGCACAATAAACTTTAAACTATGTGCACAATAGACTAAACTATGCGTGCAATAGACTAAACTATGCGTACAATAGACTAAACTATGCGTGCAATAGACTAAACTATGCGTGCAATAGACTAAACTATGTGTGCAATAGACTAAACTATGTGTGCAATAGACTAAAATATGCGTAAAATAGACTATAAACTATGTGCCCAATATACTAAACTATGCGTACATTAGACTAAACTATGCGTACAGTAGACTAAACTATGCGTACAGTAGACTAAACTATGCGTACAATAGACCAAACTATGCGTACAGTAGACTAAACTATGCGTATAAAAGACTAAACTATGCGTATAATAGACTAAACTATGCGTGCAATAGACTAAATTATGCGTATAATAGACTAAACTCTGCGTATAATAGACTATAAACTATGCGTATAATAGACTGTAAACTATGCGCGTAATTGACTAAACTATGCCTACAATAGACTAAACTATGCGTGCAATAGATTAAACTGTTCATACAATAAACTAAACACCGTGTACATAGAGTAAAATATCCGTACAATAGACTAAACTGCGTGTACAATAAACTAACTTATGCTCTCAATAGACTAAACTATATGTGCCATAGACTAAACTATTCGTACAATAAACTAAACACCGTGTACATAGAGGAAAATATCCGTACAATAGACTAAACTGCGTGTACAATAAACTAACCTATGCTTACAGTAGATTTAACTATATGTGCAATAGATTATATAAAACTATGTGTACAAATGAAACGCCTATTACGTACCAAAGATGGTGGCCTTAAGCGAGCGCCTGCTCAAGGTTTTCATTTAGGCAGCGTTGTAAATATAGCGAGGTGGTGATGATGATAGTGAGGTGATGATGGTGGTTGTGAGGTGATGATGGTGGTTGTGAGGTGATGATGGTGGTTGTGAGGTGATGATGGGGGTTGTGAGGTGATGATGGTGGTTGTGAGGTGATGATGGTAGTGGGTGATGATGGTGGTTGTGAGGTGATATAGGTATGATCTTGGGGAGGTAGTGGTGATGCATTGGACTGATGCATAGAAGTCCATGGACTGATGCATAGAAGTCCATGGACTGATGCATAGAAGTCCATGGACTGATGCAAAGATGTCCATGGACTGATGCATAAAAGTCCACGGACTGATGCATAGAAGTCCATGGACTGATGCAAAGATGTCCATGNTGGCTGCTGGCAGACATGTTTGACTCATGGCTGCTGGCAGACATGTTTGACTCGTGGCTGCTGGCAGACATGATTGACTCATGGCTGCTGGCAAACATGTTTGACTCATGGCTGCTGGCTGGCTTGTTTGACTCATGGCTGCTGGCTGGCATGTTTGACTCATGGCTGCTGGCTGACATGTTTGACTCATGGATGCTGGCTGACATGTTTGACTCATGGCTGCTGGCTGACATGTTTGACTCATGGCTGCTGGCTGACATGTTTGACTCATGGCTGCTGGCTGACATGTTTGACTCATATGGCTGCTGGCTGACATGTTTGACTCATATGGCTGCTGGCAGACATGATTGACTTGTGGCTGCTGGTAGACATGTTTGACTCATGGCTGCTGGCAGAAATGTTTGACTCATGGCTGCTGGCAGAAATGTTTGACTCATGGCTGCTGGCTGACATGTTTGACTCATGGCTCCTGGCTGGCATGTTTGACTCATGGCTGCTGGCTGACTTGTTTGACTCATGGCTGCTGGCAGACATGTTTGACTCATGGCTGCTGGCAGACATGTTTGACTCATGACTGTTGGCTGACATGTTTGACTCATAGCTGCTGACAGACATGTTTGACTCATAGCTGCTGGCAGACATGTTTGACTCATGGCTGCTGGCTGACATGTTTGACTCATGGATGCTGGCTGACATGTTTGACTCATGGCTGCTGGCAGACATGTTTGACTCATGGCTGCTGACAGACATGTTTGACTCATGGCTGATGGCTGACATGTTTGACGCATTGCTGCTGATAGACATGATTGACTCATGGCTGCTGGCAGACATGTTTGACTCATGGCTGTTGGCAGACATGTTTGATTCATGGCTGAAATCCTAATTTTCTTCTATAGGATACTAGGATCCTATAGATCGCGTATACGCATCTACATCTCTATATAGTTGCTCAAAAATGAAAGTTTCCAATTTTCTAACTATTTTCTCAGGTAAAATTTCAGATCTGCAAAGAATCTCATTATATATAAAAAATTGGTGTGTTCATCTTTAAAGTACATTCTTATTGAACACTCGTTGTTCACTAATTTATTGTTGTTGAACATTAGTTGTTCAGTATATTTTTATTGTTGAACACTCGCGTGTTCAGTAAACTTTTATTAATGATAGTAGCTGAAGGTGACATCGCTTGCTGAGCTCATCCACAGCTCAGGTGAGTCTTGACTGAGTCTACAGTAAGTTTAACTGATAACAGTAAGTTTAACTGATAACAGTAAGTTTAACTGATAATAGTAAGTTTAACTGATAGTAAGTTTAACTGATAACAGTAAGTTTAACTGATAACAGTAAGTTTAACTGATTGATGTTGTCAGTGAATAATAAATACATTGGTGTGTGTTTTGGGTGAATTATGTTTAAATTCGTATGATTCCGCTTAAAGATAAGACATCATTTATTATCATTTCCAACACCATCATTGTTTTGCATGTTGTAATACGCGTTACATGTCCAACACCCGCAACATGCGTTACATGTCCAACACCCGCAACATGCGTTACATGTCCAACACCCGCAACATGCGTTACATGTCCAACACCTGCAACATGCGTTACATGTCCAACACCTGCAACATGCGTTACATGTCCAACACCTGCAACATGCGTTACATGTCTAACACCTACAACATGCGTTACATGTCCAACACCAGCAACATGCGTTACATGTCCAACACCCCGGGTGCCGCCTCCGTGTCACAGGCGACACCTAATCAATGATCTATTTTAACCGCGCTGCTAAACCTAAATGTTCCGTCCCCAGAAATTCCCATTAGCACTTGACAATAGATTTAAGCTAACTAATAAATACGTAGTTTAAAACTTTCCTGTTAGACTCACACGCTAATTTCTCGCTAGTCTCTTGCTAAATTCCTGCTAGATGCATTCATTTGACGAGACAGTAACAGGTCTTCTGCTAAATGCTCGACACTCTTGTTCCGTGAACGCCAACTCCATTTCCAAGGAAACCATTGTACTTCGACGAACGCTTTTAGCTTTTCAATGCACAGTTTGTGTTTTCTAGTATTTTTCATTGAATTATAAGTTAGTTTTTCACGTGCAGCATGCACTGATTATCTCGTAACTGGTATAATTAACGCAATTTGAACGTAAATATCGGTTAAAAGTTGCAGCCGGTGGCGGTTTCTGGCACTACCCGCGTCATCTGCGCTGACGCAGTAGCGCAGGTGCCGGATGTCGCTATTTTGATTAATTCATTGGAGGCGTACGGTCCAATTCATACGCCTGTATTCATACGCTCACTGCAATTCATACGCCTGTATTCATACGCTCTCTCCAATTCATACACTTCAGTGAATTCGTGCGCTTAGATCCATTCGTTAAAGTTCATGAGCTTCAATTCATAAGCTTTGATATATACGCTTCAATCCATTTAATTTATTCATAATCTAGTTGAAACAAAATATTATATAATTAAATTGATCATAGTTTAATTCACAAGTTTTATTGAAAGCCTTACATTTATAAGCTTCATTTAAAGGCTTCAAATTATGAGCTTTTATTTAAGTAGCATAATACACATCCTACAATTCATTTTCTTCCATTAATCCGAGTTAATTGATAAATTCATATGATTCAACTAATACGTTCTATACACACGCTTGACGCTTGCATGAAAGCGATGCCATTCATACGCATTCGCATGCACAGCTTCGCGCAGGCTATTTCCTGTCTGGAGGCGGCAATGAAACACGTGATCGAATATAGCGTATGTTGTATGAGACATAATCTATCTATAAGTTACGTTATCGTAAGATATAGATAGATTAGGTCTACGATTATCGTAAGGCATTGACAGATCGTTGGGTCTACGATTATCGATCGGAAGGTATAGACAGATCGTAAGATCTACGGTGATCGTGAGACATAGAAAGATCATACATTATACGAGGAGCAAGATATCAAGTTTAATACTAAGCTCGTTAGTTCTACATTGATGGGTATCAAGGGTAAGACGTCGTAAGTAGCTTTACGGTGTCGTAAGTAGTGGTGGTTATCAGTTGCCAGTTCCCTGCATGCGTTGGTACAAGATTCATACAAGATACCTTATCTGCTTAGGGTAGATTCATATCAGCTTTACCTGATTCATACCTCGATTGCGCTAGATTGCATGAATCCATGATTGAGCTATAAATTGCTATACAACTAAACTCATACAATTCCACTCCATCACGTTTAAACTGTCAATTCTGCACATACACTCCTCATTTGTATCCATTTCTCCTTAAACATGTAAATTCTCGTGTTGTATTTACTTTATTTTAACCCAACGGCAAAAATATCCCTGGCTGTTTTAAGCAAACATTCAGATTGCATAGCCTGTATTGTCATACATTTGTCACGAGATGAGGATGATGTTTGTATAGATGAAGGATGTGTTTATAGATTAAGGGTGTTTGTATAGATGATGTTTGTGTAGTTGTAGGATGTATAATGTATAATAATGTATCTAGCTTCTTATAATGTATAATGTATCTATATAATGTATAATGTATCTAGCTTCTTGACAAGTTTTTTGTGCATAAATGACTCCAATACACATTTGACAACTTGTGTCAAGTGAAAAATCATTAATGATATTTACTGCTGCAAGGTATTTTCATTATTTAAGAATTCTTCATGAGTACGCAGCTGCGATTCATGGCTTTCATCGTGCTTATTTTGATGTCTTCACATGGTTTGAACATATCTTTTTTATGTGTTTTTTTCATGTGCAGACATGGCTGTGACGTGGTGAGGCTGATGGTGAGGAGTGTGAGCGCATGTGTGGCTGGCGCCATGGGTCATGGTGACCCGCAAGTGGACGCGTTGCCAGAAGTACGAGACGTCGAGGATGTGTTGACTTGCCACTCGTTGCCAGCCGTTCAAGGTGTCCCTATGTTGTCACATGGACAAAAAATCCCAGTTTCACAAGATGTACAAAGTTTCTCGTGGTTGGCATATGTACAAAACATCTGGGCAACACAAGAGGAAGAAAAAACTCGCGCGCTGCCAGACGTACGAAATACGGCGCTGGTGCCAGACGTACGAAATACGGCGCTGTTGCCAGACGCACGATCCTCGCTGCCGCCCCACGGCATCACCCCCTGTAGCCGTGGTCTACAGCCTCCCTCCTTCAGGTGCAGAAGATGGCTCTGCTTGCATGGGTTCCTCCCCAAGATGCTGGTCCTCCTGGGTATCCTGCTCATCGTCTGCCCCGCCCTTGGCCTCAAATGCAGATCCTACGAAACCATCAGCATGGGGGGTAAGCATCCTATTCATCTATGAAAGCATCCTCTTTATCTATCTTTGAATTGAAATGTTATCATGTTCTGGTTGTCGTAATTGTATCTGTTTCCGCATTGGTTATTGCTACTTATAGTGGGATTATTGTTTTAATTTGAAAATATTATTCAATTGTCTTTTTTATTTGGTGAATGATCGTAACATTGATTTTTGCGGCCGTTATCGTCTTGCGCTCTCCCTGCCAATGCACGCATATTAATGTCACAATATCACCATAGTTGCATTATTAGTCGGTCATAATGCCTTTCATAATCACATTGGTCGAGATTTCCTTCTTAAATCATCACCATGGTCTTTGATCATTTCATGCGGTCCTGGATCATTCCATGCGGTCCTGGATCATTCCATGCGGTCCTTGATCATTCCATGCGGTCCTTGATCATTCCATTCGGTTCTCGATCATTCCATGCGGTCCTCGGTCATTCCATGCGGTCCTCTATCATTTGTGTGTAACATCTTATCATTTATTTCTTATTTATTAAAACTCGAGTATAACAGCTAAAATCACTCGCCTCATCATCAACGTTGCTGTGTTTGTTCTGCCAGAAATACAAAGTATAAGCAACATACACCGGTCGTATGTTTGATATTTCAACATATGTAGTTACGCGCGCAATGTTGGTTTGCGTCATGTTATTTGCATCATACACAAATGTCGCCTGCCTCTGTTGCCTGCATCGCCTGCCTCTGTTGCCAGCATCGCCTGCCTCTGTTGCCAGCATCGCTGCAAATGTCGCCTGCCTCTGTTGCCTGCACCGCTGCAAATACCGCCTGCCTCTGTTGCCTGCGTCGCTGCAAATGTCGCCTGCCTCTGTTGCCTGCATCGCTGCAAATGTCGCCTGCCTCTGTTGCCTGCATCGCTGCAAATGTCGCCTGCCTCTGTTGCCTGCATCGCTGCAAAATATACATAACGTCGGTTTATGTATTTGCCTTATATTTCTGTTCTCTATCACATTCAACATTTTAAAACAAAATCCGCAAATTATTAAATGTGCGACGTTTTTTTAATTCGTAGATATTTTGCAGCATCTCAGTAGAGAGTAGCGTGTTACAAAAATCATCATGCCTGAAATACATGAGTTCACGTTAAAATGTTTATTGATGGACATTTTCTGTGAGCGCTCCAGGGCAAACTATGCTATTCGTTTCTTCGAGATATTCTAAATAGGAAACAATTCGATTCTGTTCGAATCATAATTAATCCTGCTCTAAGATCTGCTGGATATTTTATATATTTCTGTTGGATAACACGATGATATAAAGAGCTTCTATAAAATTGTGTAGTATTAGGACAATATTAATATTAGTTCATCACATGGAAAATGAAACTGGCCGTTTTGGACCCAATGGCAATGGGTGATTATAACAGTTACGAACACCTTCAGAGTTAAGACTATTAGACATCCGAGTTTCGGTTCTTAATGCCTCGTCGAATATATATATTTTACTAAAATTTCTGGTGCCATACGAAGTTAGGTGGTGCTAGCTTATCAGCTGTTGATATGCAACGATATTGCGTAATATATTGCTTGCTATGCATGGGTATAGGAGCACTCCTTCAACTAAGACCTTGCACCATGTTTCACTCCTTTTTTCATTTGCTTTCAAATTTGTATTTTTCTTTTGTAAAAAAATCATTCTTTAGGCTACTCCTAATGTCTTTTTCTTGTGTCGACCTATAATATTTTTCTCAACTCCAATTTTATCGTAGATTTGGAAAATGTTGCTGTTACTGTAGATCTTCTAATATATATTGTTACCTAGATATCTTGTACAGTTGCTAGCCTTCCCTTTGGATACTTTTTCCCCTCAAACCCTTATCTCTGTGACTTGATACCTTATCCATACCTGTTCCCTATGCCTTATCTATTTCCACTATATGCCGTTTATCTGTACCTATGTCTTACCTCACCCTTTTCCTTACCTATTGTTCACTCTATGCCACTGTAGCCACATATCTGTTCCCTATGCCTTATCTATTACCACTCTATGCCGTTTATCTGTACCTATACCTTACCTCACCCTTTTCCTTACCTATTGTTCACTCTATGCCACTGTGGCCACGCACTCTCACTCTCACGCCACAGCTAGTGGCCATCACGCCATTCGCCACAGTCGTTCGCACCGCCACAGCCATCGCAGCCAAGCGCTCGGAGGTAAATGCCATGTTTACCGTTGGCTTTTACCCCAATTAACACGATGTGATGTGCTTGATTTTTCATTACTTAACGATTTTTGTTTTCAAAATGCCCCAATTGATTTTTTTGTGGAGAAATTAGCTATAACTTTTTTTTAAGTTTTCTGAAAGTTTGGGACCTGAGAGTGTATTCCGTATGAGAAATTTTCAGGTGCTTTATTTTTCATTACTTAACGATTTTTGTTTTTGAACGCCCTAATCAGTTTTTTGTGGAAAAATTAGCTATAACTTTTTTAAAGTTTTCTGAAAGTTTGAGACCTGAGAGTGTATTCCTTATGAGAAATTTTCAGAGTTTATTTATTTGCGATGGGAATACTCTGTATACGTATTAACATATGAGATTCGTAATTTCTTAGCACCACAGTATTTCGCTAACTTTTATATTCATAACTAATTAGCATTATACGTAGAAGTTGAAAGTTTATTATGATGCAGCTTCTGTTGAGCCTGCTATATAACGTGTCCTGTTGTTTTTAACGTTTTTGTCGTAATGTCACGTTATCGGCGCTATTTAAACGTTTTTATGTACTATAAAGTGTAATTATTTTTCTGTTTTTGATTGTCTTTCTTTTTATAGCTTGGTTTCCCAACTTTTAATGGTATTTAAATTTTTTTGGCGCCGGCATTTATTTTGTGTTTTGTCGTCAGTTTTTATACACTGTTAGAAAAATTACCGTTAACGGTATTACCGGCATTTAAGTGGCCGGTCGGCACGTGAAAAGAAACACCGTGTCGCCGTTTTTATTATAATTTAACACTAGAAATCCGTAAAACATCTGATATAAACGGCGGAACAGTTTATTTTTACGGGGCGACCGGCCACTAGAATGCCTGTGGGACCGTTTTTTCACCGTTTTTTTCTAAAAGTGAAAACTTTGGGGCAAGAGTATAACTGTGCGCTTTATTTATTTTTCAGTGACATCAGACAAGGCATTTTTTCGAATCTTATATTTAAGCGTGCAGTGAAGTACGTTCGTAGTTTGAATTGACTGCAGTTAACTATAACATTCGAAGTTTATTTTTTGACTGCATGGAACTGCAGTTACTTACTTATTTTGAAATTAAGGTTGATTAGCCAACAGTAATTGGATTTGAATATTTTAACCTGATTTCTAGCAAAACCTATTATCGAGTTAACAACATCGTGGTGTTAACATTATGTTCTCTAATCTTGAAAATTGGAATATTATCAGTGGCTTATAAATCGACACCTAATTATATATTATATATGCCTAAGTTTCTTAACAATTAGGGCGTCTTGTCCTACCGCAGCAACGCCAGTAACTATAAATAATGTCAACATAACCACGACCGCTTACACTAATGTCGACATAACCACGACCGCTTACACTAATGTCGACATAACCACGACCTCTTATACTAATGTCGACATAACCACGATGGTCCAGTATCATGTCATCCATTCGTTAACATCTCATTGTCCTGATCCGAAACCTGCCGTATCCTTCGGTATTGTAATGCTTTCCCTTCTTTCGTCTAATAATCGCTATTCGAATCCTTTGTATCCTATAGCCATCCTCCTTGTGACACTGTATCCTAAATGCTTGTTCACTAGAATATTAATATATTCTGTACACGCAGCGTTTAGCGTGAGTATAGTATGTTAAATATATTACTTCTTCACTTAGAAACGGTAATTCGAAATGAAAATTTGCGCACTCGTTATTAATGATCATCAACAGTAAATAAAGCAAAAAAGGACAGTTCCTCTAAAAAAATAAAATGGGTTAACGTAGAACATTAGGGTAATTGTTAGTTAGATCTAATAAAATAACTTGTACCAGATACTCGCGAGTCTGCGTCCGTAGTTTGTATAAGAGCTTTTTCGCATGAACTTTTCGCGAGAAGAATAATCCTTTGGTTTTCTCAGACCACCGTCAGTTCTGTGATACCGGTATTATTGTACTTTCTCCTTGCATTTGAACTTTTCTGTATTGTTATCTGAGACTTGGTCTTTGAAGTAATTAAATTTGACCATTCCTTGACATCGATGTCGTTTTCCCGGAACCACTTGGCTGTGTGTTTTGATCAATTTAAATTGTATAACTTAGGTAAATTTAACTTGATTTCTCTTAATTGTTCTGTTTAACTATGAAATAACGGTCATGACACTTTTAACGGTCGTAACACTTTTTTGAAGTTTCTATACGCCGTCGTGAGTTGCGTAATGACCTTTTGACTGCACTGACTGCAATCCCCAATTACTGACTGCAATCTACTTTGTCAGTATACCCTAACTTACTATGTATTTCTCCTTTTTGACATAACTCTGTTGGCTTCATGTATACTACATAGTGAACATTCGACATATCACGCGTGTTTTTACAATCGGTTACCGAATTTCTACATGGATGTAAAGTCCGGATGAATACTCCTTGCCCACATGCCTCGTAAATTGTATTCATGACAGTAATACTCTGCACTCAATATACCAACCCCAGCCCAAGGGTTTCACATTGTATAATATGTGGCTTTCGAAACATGAATGTAGCTCACGTAGGTAATATTGTATATAGATTATACTTATAAGCTATAAGCTCAGCTACAATGGCCTATATAAATGGGAATATAATGCTGGCCCCACTTAATTTTGTCCGTTGTAGCCACGGTTTTCATGCATTTAATCACATTTAATTAGGCACACATATATAATACAGGCCTCGATCATATTCGACTTGTGATACCCATGTATACTATATACATATTGCTTGATGCCCACATGCTTCCCTACATGCGTGCCCCAAAAGTTTCACCCACATGCATACCTATATACATGTTTTCCCCCGTGCGTGCACCCCACGTACTGTTTCTTTTATAGTGTATATTCGACGTCAAGGGCATACACTGTTAGAAAAATTACCCCGTTAACGGTATTACCGGCGTTTCAGTGGCCGGTCGGCACGTGAAAAGAAACACAGTGTCGCCGTTTTTATTCTAATTTAACGGTAGAAATCCGTAAAACATCTGATAAAAACGGCGAAACAGTTTATTTTCACGGCGGCGACCGGCCACTACAGAACGCCAGTGCATGGGACCGTTTTTTCGTTATTTTTCTAACAGTGTATTCGTATAAGTAGCCTCGTATACGTTAGTACCGTCTCATTTCCAGTAATAAATCTCCATACAATGCAGCTATGACGGATGCTGCTATGGAATTGTGATGCCACTATCCTAGAATTATATAGCTTTATGTGCATAAATTTACGCTTTTGCGATAATGATAGATCGATGTGGTGAAAGTCTGTATTTCCCGAACAACCTTCTGTCTGGGGTAATATGTTTATGCATATGCTTATATCTGCTGAAATTATGCATTAAACACTTGTCCATGTTCAGGAAGCATTTGATTGTATTAAAACTGATGTGTCTAACCGATAACTTGTGGATTTATTTTTATTATAAGATCAGTTAATTTGTATTCAATTTCACGTGCACTAAACACTTGTCCATGTTCAGGAAGCATTTGATTGTAATAAAACTGATGTGTCTAACTATTAACTTGTGGATTTATTTTTATTATAAGATCAATTAATTTGTATTCAATTTCACGAAACGACTCATGTACATCATGTTATTAATTGTTATGGTTTATCTTAAGATTAATTTTATTACTTTGGTCATCATACTGTTTCGTTAATCAAATTGAAATTATTATGAACATGACTCCATACATTAGTATTTTTTGGTAATTAGTTAGTAATTAGTAATGTATTTAGTTAGTATATTAGTAATACCATTAGTATTTTTCTTAATTTTATTGAATATTTCGGTATTCAGAGATTGTCCCGAGGGTGGACATGGAGGTAGAAGTTGGACAAGAAGTTGGACAACTTACTAACTAATTACCATGGATAACAAGTTGGTAATTAGTTAGTAAGTTAGTAATGTGTTTAGTTAGTACATTAGTAATACCATTTCAAGAAATGATTATTAGTATGACTCCATATAACAGCCTAAATATTGTTTTTAATTTTATTTAATATTCCGGTATTCAGAGATTGTCCCGCGGCTGGACATGGAGGTAGAAGTTGGACAGGAGTTGGAGGTTTACTGCAACTTCAACAGCTCGGAGCTCGCCAACGCTAACGTCAGCTTCCGCACGCTGAGTCGGCAGGCTGGATATGAAACTTTGGATGTCGAGGTTAGTTTCATTATAAGTTGACAGTTTCATTATCAGCTGACAGTTTCATTAGCAGTAGGCAGTTTCATTATCACTTGACAGTTTCATTAGCACTTGACAGTTTCATCATCAGTTGACAGTTTCATTATCACTTGACAGTTTCATTATCACTTGACAGTTTCATTAGCACTTGACAGTTTCATCATCAGTTGACAGTTTCATCATCAATTGACAGTTTCATTAGCACTTGACAGTTTCATCATCANATCAGTCTGCAGTTCATTATCACTTGACAGTTTCATCATCAGTCTGCAGTTCATTATCACTTGACAGTTTCATCATCAGTCTGCAGTTCATTATCACTTGACAGTTTCATCATCAGTCGGCAGTTTCATTATCACTTGGCAGTTTCATCAGTCGCAGATTCAAACTGAAATTATCTCGTACTAACAGTTTTCTCTCATTCCCAAAACTTGTTTTTCTTAGCTCCATTTCAATTCCTCCAAATTATTTACGTCTTATCAGTTCTTCTCTTTGTTCTCATTCATATCACTTCTACTAATTCTTGTTATTCATATCAGATCGTCTCTCAGTCTGACCCTCTGAACTCCCCTCACTCTACCCTCTGAACTCCCCTCACTCTACCCTCTGAACTCCCCTCACTCTACCCTCTGAACTCCCCTCACTCTACCCTCAGCGGGTGAACGCGTCTACCATCAAGACGACGCTGTCCCGCAGCGCCCCCGACGAGTTCAAGCTTTCCTGTTCCTATCGCGAAGACGGCAGCAACAAATGGACTACCGCGTGCCTCAAAAATGTCGATTTCGGATGTGAGTAGAACCTTAAATATCATAAAGTCACATAGGATATCATATCACATAGGATAATTGAATATTTTTTGTATTTTATTATTAATTAAGTTTTATTTTCACTATTTATTTTATTCGAATAGGATTAACGCGTGCCTCAAAAATGTTAATTTCGGATGTGAGTAGAGCCTTAAATATCATAAAGTTATCTCATACACACGATACTTGAATATTTTTTGTATATTATTAAAATTTAGTCTTATTTTCACTATTTATTTTATTCGAATAGGACTAACGCGTGCCTCAAAAATGTCGATTTCGGATGGGAGTAGAGCCTTAAATATAGAGTACAAGCTGTTGGCTGTACTACTGTGTGTCTATAAAGTCTAGACACACAGGATAGTTGAATATTTTTTGTACATTATTATAATTAAGTTTTATTTTCACTATTTATTTTATTCAAATAACATCTTCATTCTTTTATTTGCCAAAGCCATAATTGATCTGTGGATGCAAAAACATTTATTAATAATTTTAAATGTTTGGATGTTTTACATTAATTGATATTATTATCTTCATATTGATAATAATTGATGTTATTATTATTGATCTTTGTATTTCAACATTAAGTTTCTTGTAAAGGATGCACTGATGTCATTCTGCATGAATGCCCAGTAAGTTGTTAGTGTGGTGGTGATGATGGTGCTGTATACCACATGGGAAAGTGTTTAAAAACGCAAGACAGATGAAGAAGAAATTTAAAAGACAGTATAGTGCAAATGGCCCGAAGTGTTGGGGGTTAGAACAGTGAAGGGTAGTTTGTGGGGTAGGGTTGGAGGCCTATAGGAGGCCTATTTTAATTGTTTTTTTAATTGTTTGTTTTATAGCTGTTGCTTTGCAGTGGCGTTTGGCGGGAGGGTTTGTTGGTTGAAAAGCATGGTATCGTATGTTTCAATGATGGCCATGTTTCTCACGCTTGTTGGTGAAGGACTTATAGTGTTTCTGAAGGTTTAAAGGACCAGTGTGCTTTTGTGAAGGTATAAAATCGGACCAGTGTGTGTTTTTGATGAATTTTATGGGCCTTGTTTTGGTCGTTGATGTTCGCACGCTAAATAAGAGTTTAATGTAATTTAATATATTAATATATCACCTACCAGATGCACCGCTGCCCCTGGAAGACTTCGGGTGCGTGTCCCCCAACTGGTCCTACCTGAACTGCTCCTGGAGGCGCCCCCTGAACCCCATCAACACGAACTACACCTTCTACTTCTTCGTCAGGAACCTAGTGCAGCTCAGGTGACTAGTGACTAGGTAGTGGGTGGTTACTAGGTAGTGGGTGGTTACTAGGTAGTGGGTGGTGACTAGGTAGAGGCTGGTTCTTATTCTTTACCATCCCTCTTTCCCCTGTGGGTGTAACTACCCACTATCTAGAGGGTGGTTACTAGGTAGTGGGTGGTGACTAGGTAGTGGCTGGTGACTAGGTAGTGGGTGGTGACTAGGTAGTGGGTGGTTACTAGATAGTGGGTGGTTACTAGATAGTGGGTGGTTACTAAATAATGGGTGCTAATTAGGTATATAGTGTTTGGTTGCTAGTTGCATTGGTACAAATCAGGTGGCTGAAGACTATAGGTAGTAGCTGGATAACTAAGTAATGGGTGGTTACTATATATAGATGCATTTGTGTACTCGGTTAATGAATGAAATTAATAGCTACGAGAAAAAATTATAATGTAATCTATAATTATTTTTGTTAACATGGTGAATGAAATTAATGGCTACGATAAAAAATTATTATATAATATATAATTATTATTTTGTTAACATACACAGTCCTATCGAGGGCGTAAGCCAGCGCCAGAATTGGTTCAAGCTCGAGTCTGACCGTAACTACGGCACCCGTGCCAACGTCACCATACTCATCACTGCCAGCAACAGTCTGGGTGTACGGAACTTCACCCACGACGTCGATGTGTACAGCGTAGGTGAGTTGGGTGCTGCCTTGGGTGTCCCTACACCCATAAGGTGTATCTTTACTTCTAAAATTAGTCTTATTATTTTACGTACTCATCACTGCCAGCAACAGTCTGGGTGTACGTAACTTCACCCACGACGTCGATGTGTACAGCGTGGGTGAGTTGGGTGCTGCCCTGGGTGTCCCCACACCCATAAGGTGTATTTTTACTTACTTCTAAAATTAGTCTTATTATTTTGCCATATGCATTCTTACCTAATTCACCCATACCTGTGATTCACCCATTTAACCTACCTTACATCTTTACTTCTGCCATATTCATTCCCCCATATTCCCCCAACGTCACTTGGTATTTACCATCCCTGTTCCCCCAGCGTTAGTAAGTACCCCGCACGTTCCCCCAGCGTCATTTATTTCTTACCCCACATGTTCCCCCAGCGTTAGCACTTACCCCCCATGTTCCCCCAGTGGTACCGTCCCCTCCCCCATGGGTGAACGCGACAGAGGTGGGGGTGGCGGGGGCGAGCCTCACGTGGCAGCTGGACCACCGCATGGACGCCTTCCCCGCCCCCCTCCTGCAGGAGCTGGCCTGGCGCGTCCTGCCCTCCTTCAGCTGGACCAAGGTACTTACCATATTTATTATTGTTAGGTACTATTATTGTTACTATTATTATCATTGTTGTTATTGTTATTAATAATAGTATTATTATTAGTGTTATTGTTATTATTAATACTATTTTTATTATTATTGTTTTTATTAATACTATTATTATTATTGGCATTGTTATTGTTACTATTATTAATATTAATATTATTATTAAAATTACTATTACAATTATTAATATTATTATTTTTTAATTATAATTATTATTGTTGTTACCATAAATCAACCAGATTATTGTTATTATTATCATTGATATTATTAAGAGCCCCTCGCACCCTCTCACCCCACTCCCCCATGTCCCCCAGACGGTGTCCCCCGCCACGTACGTGGAGGTGACCACTCCTGCTGGGGCGGTGGAGAAGCACGTATACCACGCACACGTGCCCCTGCCCTACAAGCACGTGCCCTACGAGCTACGTGTACGTCTACACACGGGCCAGGGCCCCGTCAGGGACGACTTCTGGTCCCAGCCCGCCTTCGTCAGGGTCACCACCCTCTCAGCCCGTTAGTTTACAACATCAATTTATATTTATTTATTATTATGTAAAATTAATGAATTTATTTATTAATTTATTTAGTATGCAACAAAATACATTAAAATATTTAAATCACATTAAATACGCCAGCATTTTAATCAGTTATTTTGTTCGAATTTTAAAATTTTTGAAATTTGAGAAATCGAAAAAAATGAATAATTGAAGAAAAAAATTATGTTCAAGTTATTGGTAACAGGAAAATATGATTTTGATCCCCCTATCCCACTATTAACTATTATCAATTCTTCTTATTACTATCAACTATTATTATTAATTCTTATTGTTGCTATTAACTATAATTATCAATTCAGACAATCCTTATTATTACTATTAAGTAGGTATAATTATTAATTCATATTATTACTATTAACTATTATTATTTATTCCTATCATCACTATTACCAATCACGTCTCAGGTCCCGAGCTGAACGTGTCAGTGGACCCGAGCAGTTACGAGACCCACGACTACATTGAGTCCCGGGACGTGTTCGTGTACTGGCGCCAGCTGGACTATCATTATTTATTTCTATTATTAATATTAACTATTATTATTAATTCATATTATCACTAATACTAATCACGTCTCAGGTCCCGAGCTGAACGTCTCAGTAGACCCGAGCAGCTACGAGACCCACGACTACATTGAGTCCCGGGACGTGTTCGTGTACTGGCGCCAGCTGGACCCGCTGCACGAGAACGGACCCGACTTCCATTACAGGGTCCTGGCCACCGCCGACCCTCCCGCCGCGTCAGTACTTCTTTTATTTACGTTATTACTTTTATTAACACGTTGACTACGATTGCTTCATCTTGTACTATTATTTCATTTTTTGTACTGTTTTTAAGCAGGGTTGCCAGACGGTTATTTTTTCCGGACAAATTCCGTGATTTAGTTTTTCTCAATTGCGTTGGCCGGCTAAAATTTATGATAGGGGTACTTCCTAATTAAATTTTAAATACATCAAAAAGAAAATAAATGGAATTTTTATAGTAAAACCTAAAAATAAACTAGCATATATTGAGTTATCGGCCTTTTTTGGCCTTTTTTGTTCTCGGATTTGGCCGATTTTAGGCAACCTGAATTATGTACCACTACCTCCTGGACAAATGCATTTCGTGGTACGCATATGTACCATTTCGGAGTCAACGTGTTGCATTACTTCTCAAATTCGGTTCCTACTTACATCATTCCCTATACTAAATTATTTCTCATATTTCATTCTTATTCCAACGTTTGTTTCATTCAATTATTTTACTTTGATTTGCTTAGTTCTCTCAGTGTAACTTCTGACTTATTTATATCTGCAGGGTTTTTCGTTTTCCTGATTATTATTATTATAATTTTTTTTTTGTTTGAAGTATATTCAATACTCTAGATGTTTGTTATCATCTATAGAATTGTTATCATCTATCATTACCCCACCCCCTCCCCCAGGTCCCCCAGCCCGTCCCCCGTCATCGCGTATCGCACCTACGCCAAGTTCCCCCAGATGGCGAAGAACGTCTCCTACAGGTGAGCCCGTGGCGTGTGGCATTATTAAACAATAGCATCTGGCATATGGCATGTGGCATTTTTTAAAATCTTATTATCGTCATTCTATCAGTGGATCAATACCAATTTATTGCTGTTATTTTTTGTTATTATTGTAATTTTTTTTTGTTATTCCAGCTTCGAAATAACTGCCGTGAACGACGTGGGGGCGGCGCCCGCCCACTCGGTGGTCTTGGTGCCCCCCACGTCCCTGACGCCCGACGTGCCCGAGGTCTTCACGGTCATCAAATACAAGACCGAACAAGACCGGCTCCTCTACAGGCTCATGTGGAAGCCGCCCCTGCAGCTGGGGACCGAGCACAGCCCCGTGGGGACCGACCCCGTCGTGAGCTACACCTTCTTCTGGTGCCCCAAGCCCACCTTCGACCTGCGCTGCGAGGTAGGGTGGCGGTGGCGGGGTGGTGGTGGTGGTGGTGGGGTGGTGGCGTGGGTGATGGTGGGGTGATGGTGTAGATGATGGCAGGGTGATGGTGTAGATGATGGTGGGGGTGATGGCGGGGTGATGGCGCTGCAAGGTATGGTGGCGGGTGGCGGGGTGATGCTGTTGATAGATGGCGGGGTGATGGTGGGGTGATGCTGTAGAATTTCCGTGGTTAGACATTGGATTAGAATTATCATTTTAAGACGATGGCGAGGAAGATGTCGAAGAACCTACTTGAAGAACGATGCACTTCATATATCATCAGCAAATCCTCAGTTATGCAATGATGGTCTCTTATCAGTATGTCGTATGCAGTGATAATCAACATAATCTTTTATCAGGTGGACCTACAATGGCAATATTCGAGCAAAATAAATAATTACACTTTATTCCATTTCATACCACCAAACCAGCGCTTTATTCCCATTCCAGGAGGACCTGCAATGGGAATCTACGGGCCAGAACCTAGAGTCCTAGCGTGTCCGTGACATGAACCTTTATTCCCATTCCAGGAGGACCTTCAATGGGAACAAGAACCTGGACTTCTACCGTGTCCGTGACATGACCCTTTATTCCCATTCCAGGAGGACCTGCAATGGGAATCTACGGGCCAGAACCTCGAGTCCTACCGGGTCCGTGACCAGAACCTGCACCACAGCCTGGGTGCAGGTGCCCTAGGGCTGCTCTACGAGAGGAACATGACCGACCTGCCGCAGAACAGACAGTTCGGCATCGCTGCCATCGCCGCCAGTGGCATGTCCAGTGGCATCAAGTGGGCGACCTGCTCCGTGCCATACGACGACAGCCCTCCTGCACCTCGCGCCCCTAGCGCTGACTGTCTGTACGTCTTCATGGTGCCGTGTTGTGGTACACGGCATCACGGTACCGTGTTATATAATACATGTCATCACGGTAGCGTGTTATATAATACATGTCATCACGGTAGCGTGTTATATAAGACATGTCATCACGGTACCGTGTTGTGGTACACGTCATCACGGTACCGTGTTATTATATACACGTCTTCACGGTACCGTGTTATATAATACATGTCATCACGGTATCGTATTATATAATACATGTCATCACGGTAGCGTGTTATATACACGTCATCATGGTACCGTGTTACATAATATACGTCATCACGGTACCGTGTTGTGGTACACGTGGTTACGGTATCGTGTTATATAATACATGTCATCACGGTACCGTGTTATAAACACGTCATCACGGTACCGACATTAATTGTTGTCAATGAACTGACTGCCGACAATAATTGTTCTCAATTAACTAATTGTTGTCCCGACAGGTCGTCGCGGTCGGTGAAGTTGTCGTGGAACTTCGAGTGTCCCGACAAGTCGGCGGTCCCGCTCTACGTCCGGATCTCCTTCTGCGAGACCGGACCCGCCGCCAGCCCCGACGCCGCCAGATGCGACACCAACGGTGGGTTGTGGTCTGTAGGTGGTGGGTTGTGGTCTGTAGGTGGTGGGTTGTGGTCTGTAGGTGGTGGGTTGTGGTCTGTAGGTGGTGGGTTGTGGTCTGTAGATGGTGGGTTGTGGTCTGTAGATGGGTTGTGATAGATAACAATGTCAACAAAATAGATAGATAACAATACATAACAATGTCAACAAATAGATAGATAACAATACATAACAATATCAACAAAATAGATCACAATACATAACAATATCAACAAAATAGATAACAACATATAACACTGTCAACAAAAAAAAAAAAGTTTGTTATCAGACAACAAGATGTTAACGTCATGTTTATCTACAGTGACGGTCGAGGAGAGACCGTTGACGGGACCGGCCGTGATAGACGGGCTACGGCCGTCGTCAACCGTCATGTTCTACCTGTCTGTCGTGTCTGTCGTGGGCACGAGCCGTGACTCCGTGCCTGTACGGCTCACGCTCCCTGAAGACGGTAACTGTCACATTCATTTATAAAAATTTTAAATTAACTCGTATATTTCATTAGATTTTAAAATTAAAAATGATTTTTTCATTGTTTTGGAATTCCCTGAAGACGGTGCGGTAACTGTGACCTTTATATACAATATTTAACTTAACTGCTATATTTCATTAGATTTTATAGACGAAAATTATTTTTTGCATTGTTTTGGAACTCCCTGAAGACGGTAACTGTCACATTCATGTCAAAAATTTAAATGAATTTAAATTAAGTTAATTTTAAATTTAATAATAAACATTTAATTTGATTTTAAAGACGAAAAATATTTTTTCATTTTTTTGGAATCCCCTGAGGACGGTAACTATCACATTCATGTTCAATATTTGAATTAGCTGCTACATTCAATTTGATTTTAAAAACAAACATTTTTTCATTGTTTTGAAATAAAAAATTTAAATTAACTAGTATATTTCATTAGATTTTAAAGACGAAAATTATTTTTTCATTGGTTTGAAATTCCCCTGAAGACGGTAACTCTCACATTCATTTATAAAAATTTAAATTAACTGCTACATTCAATTTAATTTAAAAAACAAAATTTTTTTCATTGTTTTGAAAAAAAAAAATTTTAAATTGACTACCTAGTATATTTCATTAGATTTTAAAGACAAAAATTTTTTTTCATTGTTTTGGAATTTCCTGAAGACGGTAACTGTCACATTTATATATAAATATTTAACTTAATTTAATTTAAATTAAATCCCATGTTAATTTTAAATTTAATCTTATACATTTAATTTGATTTTAAAGACGAAAATAATTTTTTCATTGTTTTGGAATTCCCTGAGGACGGTAACTGTCACCTTCATGTTCAATATTTCAATTAACTGCTATATTTCATTTGATTTCAAAATTAATGAATTTATTATATATATTAATTAATAATTATTAATTATTTCATTAGATTTAAAAAAAAATATTTTTTCTTTGTTTTGGAACTCCCTGAAGACGGTAACTGTCACATTCATTTATAAAAATTTAAATTAACTCGTATATTTAATTTGATTTTAAAGACGAAAAAGAGCTTTTCAGTGATTTGAAATGAGATTAAATTATTTTCTAATAATAGAAATGATATGGGATTACTGGATTTAAAAATTTAATTTCGTAAGTGATGCATTTAATTTGGTTTTAAAGACGAAAAGTATCTTTTCATTATTTTGAAATGAGATTTTAAATTTTTTCTTATAATAGGAAGGATTTGGGATTAATGGATTTAAATTTAATTTCATAACTTGTACCTATATTTAATTTGATTTTAAAGACGAAAAATAGCTTTTCCTTGTTTTGCAATGAGATTAAGTTTTTTATTATAATAGGAATGTTTAGAGATTACTGGATTTAAATTTAATTTCGTAACTGGTACATTTAATTTAATTTTTAAGACGAAATTTAGTTTTTCATTGTTTTGCAATGAGAAGTTTTTATTATAATAGGAATGATTAGGGATTACTGGATCGCGTTTATCAGGATACCAAAACTGCATGAACTATGAAGCCCAGGCTAAGCTGCTAACTGGGAATAAAATTGTTGCACAAATAACTATTTTAATTTTTATTTGTACATTAATATTATGTTTTTATTGCACACAAATGTGATGTTTGTACATCAGTATTGAGAATGTGATGTTTGTACATTAGTATCGAGTTTTTATTACACATGAATGTGATCTTTATACATTACTATTCACTTTTTATTGCACATGAATTTGATTTTTGTACATTAATATTCAGAATATGATGTTTGAACATTAATGTTGAGTTTTATTATACACGAATGTGATGTTTATACATCAATATTGAAAATACAATATTTATATATTAATATAACATGGTCCCCGTCCCTAGTGCCGGAGGGACCGCCCCAGTCCCTGGCCGTGACGTCCCGCACCAACACGTCCCTGACGTTGCAGTGGACGTCGCCCCTGGACGTCACCACCAACGGGCAGCTGGTCGCCTACCAAGTGACCACCTCCCCCCCGTCAGGAGTGGTACGGGTCGCGGGGCGTGACACGCAGGTGCGAAACATGGCGTGCTGTGATATTTCTTGTGTTCTTATGTGTTCTTATGTGTTATGTGATATTATCTTGTGTTCTTATGTGTTCTTATGTGTTATGTGATATTATCTTGTGTTCTTATGTGTTCTTATGTGTTATGTGATATTATCTTGTGTTCTTATGTGTTCTTATGTGTTATGTGATATTATCTTGTGTTCTTATGTGTTCTTATGTGTTATGTGATATTATCTTGTGTTCTTATGTGTTCTTATGTGTTATGTGATATTATCTTGTGTTCTTATGTGTTCTTATGTGTTATGTGATATTATCTTGTGTTCTTATGTGTTCTTATGTGTTATGTGATATTATCTTGTGTTCTTATGTGTTCTTATGTGTTATGTGATATTATCTTGTGTTCTTATGTGTTCTTATGTGTTATGTGATATTATCTTGTGTTCTTATGTGTTCTTATGTGTTATGTGATATTATCTTGTGTTCTTATGTGTTCTTATGTGTTATGTGATATTATCTTGTGTTCTTATGTGTTCTTATGTGTTATGTGATATTATCTTGTGTTCTTATGTGTTCTTATGTGTTATGTGATATTATCTTGTGTTCTTATGTGTTCTTATGTGTTATGTGATATTATCTTGTGTTCTTATGTGTTCTTATGTGTTATGTGATATTATCTTGTGTTCTTATGTGTTCTTATGTGTTATGTGATATTATCTTGTGTTCTTATGTGTTCTTATGTGTTATGTGATATTATCTTGTGTTCTTATGTGTTCTTATGTGTTATGTGATATTATCTTGTGTTCTTATGTGTTCTTATGTGTTATGTGATATTATCTTGTGTTCTTATGTGTTCTTATGTGTTATGTGATATTATCTTGTGTTCTTATGTGTTCTTATGTGTTATGTGATATTATCTTGTGTTCTTATGTGTTCTTATGTGTTATGTGATATTATCTTGTGTTCTTATGTGTTCTTATGTGTTATGTGATATTATCTTGTGTTCTTATGTGTTCTTATGTGTTATGTGATATTATCTTGTGTTCTTATGTGTTCTTATGTGTTATGTGATATTATCTTGTGTTCTTATGTGTTCTTATGTGTTATGTGATATTATCTTGTGTTCTTATGTGTTCTTATGTGTTATGTGATATTATCTTGTGTTCTTATGTGTTCTTATGTGTTATGTGATANGCCCAGGTGGTTATTGTTCCCCTTGTGCCCAGGCAGTTATTGTTCCCCTTGTGCCCAGGTCGCTATTGTTCCCCTTGTCCCCATGTCGCTATTGTTCCCATTGTGCCCAGGTTGTGCTGCGGGACTTACGGCCCTACCAGGCCTACCAGGTGCTGGTGGTGGCCTGCACCAGGGCAGGTTGTGCCGTCAACCACAGCGCCGTGGCGGGGGCGACCACGCGACCAGGCCGTGAGTTGTGACTAGTCTCACTAGTCTTACAAGTCTACACTAGTCTACACTAATCTTACACTGGTCTCACTAGTCTCACTAGTCTTACACTGGTCTCACTAGTCTTACAAGTCTACACTAGTCTACACTAATCTTACACTGGTCTCACTAGTCTTACAAGTCTACACTAGTCTACACTAATCTTACACTGGTCTCACTAGTCTCACTAGTCTTACACTAGTCTCACTAGTCTAAACTAGTCTACACTAGTCTTACACTAGTCTTGCACTAGTCTCACTAGTCTTACACTAGTGTCACTAGTCTTACACTAGTCTCACACTAGTCTTACACTAGTCTCACTCGCCTACACTAGTCTCACTAGTCTTACACTAGTCTCACAAGTCTTACACTAGTGTTAGGTACTCTGGTACCTTCTAGGTACCACAGAAGGTAGATGTATGAGTATTTTTTCACTTTCCATTTCAAATAGACCTAATGTTAATACATTGTCTGTACACTATGCAGTGCCAGAGAAGGTAGATGTATGTTTGTTGTTTCACTTTTTATTTCAAATAAAGTTAATTCTGATACATTGCATTTACTCTCAAATAAAATTAATTTTAACACATTTTATATACATTGTGCAGTACCAGAGAAGGTAGAGCAGTTGAGCGTGAGCCGCCGTGACGGCAGGATGTCCTGGGCCTACACCCCCGACCTCTGCCACAGCGCCTCCTGCTCCTTCGACGTCATCGTCGTCAATAACGACACCGTGCACTCGTATACCGGGATAAGTGAGTGGTCTTCTGTCTTTTTTGTATATGTCTTGTGTATATGAAAGATATCACCGGTTAACAAGGCCACCACAAACACATACAACGGGATAAGTGGGTCTTAGCTTGTGTTGTTTTTGTATGTGTGTTGTAAAAGCAAGGCCACCGTGCACACGTATACGGGGATAAGTGGGTCATAACTTGTGTTGTTTGTATATTTGTTGTGAAAACAACGTTACCGTACACACCTACACGGGGATAAGTGAGGCTTAGCTTGTGTTGTTTTTGTATATTTGTTGTGAAAACAACGACACCGTGCACACCTATACGGGGATAAGTGAGTGGTCTTCTGTCTTTTGTGTATATTTGTTATGAAAACAACGATACCACACAAACCTACACAGGGATAAGTGAGTCTTAACTTGTGTTGTTTGTGTTTAATAACGACACCGTGCACACCTATACGGGGATAAGTGAGTCTTAACTTGTGTTGTTTGTGTATATGTATTGTGAAAACAACGACACCATGCACACCTACACAGCGATAAATGGGTGCTCTTCTGCCTTTTTGTATATTTGTTGTGTATATGAAAGATATCACCGGTTAACAAGGACACCGTGCACACCTACACAGCGATAAGTGGGTCATAGCTTGTGTTGTTTTTGTATATTTCTTGTGAATATGAAAGATATCGTGGGTTATATTAGCTTGCATTAATATTTGCAGAATGGCGAAACTTGAAACTCCAAATTTTGACTTGTAGTTGAAAATAAGTTCATTTAATGTTGAGCTTGCTTTGCGATTGATGAGTCAGAATATCGAAGAATGATATGAATTGAATAAGAAAATTTCATGGTGAACAATCTCTTGTAACTGGAACCACATATTCACAGACACCTCTAAAGTAACACGTAATAAGTGTCCTGAAATTATACTGGAAGTTCTTATATTTATAAATGTTTCCCTTAAATACTAAGAATAATCTGTGTGTTTAATAGTTATTCTTAATATTTAAGTCTTTCCCTTAAATACTGAGAACAATGTTCACGTTTAATAATTATTCTTAATATATAAGGGTTCTCTTAAATACTAAGAACAATGTTCACATTTAATAATTATTCTTTATATATAAGTGCTCCCTTAAATACTGAGAAAAATATTCACGTTTAATAATTGATTTTTATATATAAATGTTTCCCTTAAATACTAAGAACAATGTGTACAATAAGCTACCAGTACCCTCACCCTGCCCCCTCCTGCAGGAGAGCACGCGCTCAGATAAACTGTGTGTTTAATAGTTATATTTAAGTGTTCTCTTAAATACTGTTAGGGAATTGTTTAAATTTATTCATGTTTCGTGGCAGCAGTTTTCCATTTTCATTCAGACTTTCAGTTCCGCAATTTAGGTTATGCAAACATCCGGAATTCAGTCATTCATGTTTTAGACTTTAGCTGGTAAGGACTACAAGGGCACAACGCAAGTGTACAGATTTGTGTTAATAAATACTGTGTAAATACTCAGTGTCCTATCTTAACTGAACCTTTCCTGACCGTGTGAGAAAGTGATTATGAAGTAGTCCCCCAGCAATACTAAGAATAAAGTATACAGTAACCTACCATTTATTAGTAACCTACCATAACCTGCAGGAGAGCACGCCCTCAGTCTGCGGGGCCTGAACCTGACGTGCGTCAGCGGGCAGCCTCTGAACGTCTCCGTGAGGGCGACCGGCGTCGACGACCTGGGGGCGCCCCTACACGGCCCCTGGCATGTCAAGGAGGAGCCCTGCGTCGTGTCGGGTGAGAGGGAGGGCCTAGAGAGGCCCTGCAACATGTCTAGTTGTTGTACCTGCCTAGAGAGGCCCTGCAACATGTCTAGTTACTGTTGTCCCTGCCTAGAGAGGCCCTGTACCATGCCTAGTACTGTTATCCCTGCCTAGAGAGGCCCTGCAACATGCCTAGTACTGTTGTCCCTGCCTAGAGAGGCCCTGTACCATGCCTAGTGCTGTTTTCCCTGCCTAGAGAGGCCCTGCAACATGTCTAGTTACTGTTGTCCCTGCCTAGGGAGGCCATGCAACATGCCTAGTACTGTTGTCCCTTCCTAGAGAGGCCCTGCAACATGTCTAGTACTCTTGTCCCTGCCTAGAGAGGCCCTGCAACATGCCTAGTTACTGTTGTCTTGCCTAGAGAGGCCCTGCAACATGTCTAGTTACTGTTGTCCCTGCCTAGAGAGGCCCTGCAACATGCCTAGTTGCTGTTGTCCTCACCTAGAGAGGCCCTGTACCACAATGATAAACAATACTCTGTAGTGGCAGCCGTCTAAGGTGCAGAATTGATTTCGTGATAAACATAATTGTTAATGTCACGAATGTCGTAGTAAATAATAAACGACTTCGTGCAGTCAGAAATAAACGACTCAGAAAATAACCAGAAATAAATGATTCGTATTTAATTCTGATTATTTCGTGCAGTGGTGACGTCCTTGGAGTGGTGGATCGTAGCCATTGTGGTGGCGGTTGGCATCCTCATCACCGTCGCCATCTTTGTTGTCACCAAATGTGGCCTCAGGTGAGGGCACTTGACGAGGGCAATGTGGGCCTCCCCTCACATAGCTGGTTTCTCCTCACAACGTGCATTTCCCCTCACAAATCGTATTTCCCTTACAACACTTGTTTTCCCTCACAACGCTTGTTTCCCCTCGCAACGCTTGTTTTCCAACAACGCTTGTTTCCCCTCACAACGCTTGTTTCCCCTCACAACCAGTGTACCCACTCACAGAGCTGTTCTCGGCGGACTCGATGTTGTCGTACACCTTGCCACAAAGTTCATTGCATACAAAATATTATGAATTTTCTATATGAATGTTGCTGAAATCTTTTATCAAAATGTGCCTGAATTTATGTCAATTTAAAAATATATTTTTCCTGATATCTCTAATAAAAATGTGCCTGAATTTATGTCAGTTGAAAAAAAAATATTTTTCCTGATATCTCTAATAAAAATGTGCCTGGATTTATTTCAGTTTTAAAAAAATAATGTTTTTCCTGATATCTCTAATCAAAATGTGCCTGAATTTATATAAATTTAAAAAATATAATATTTTTCCAGTTATATCAATTATAAAAAATTTATTTTTCCTGATTCTATGATCAAAATGTGCCAGAATTTATATCAATTAAATAAATAATATTTTTCCAGTGCCATTCGGGAGATCATGACAGCGCCCAACCTGCCGGACTTCAAGTCTGGCGACCTGGTGAGTTTTTATGAATTTTGAGAAGCTATGAATTTTGAAGCTAATTATTAGATTCTTATATAGTTATATAAGATTATATTATTATTATTATATTATTATATATTAATATAATATAATATATTATTATTATATTATATATTATATTATAATTATTATATTTTGAAGCTAATTATTTGAAGCTAATTTTGAATTTTTGAAGCTATGAATATTGACCTGGTGAGTGTTTACGTGAAAAAAGGCTTACTCAGCGGGATATGAATTTATTTGCTATATTATAGATGAATCTTTACTCATCTTGAATTGATTCTTCTTGTATTTCTTCGCTATGAATTTTGACCTGGTGAGTCTTCACGTGAAAAAATGGCTTAAGCGGGATATGAATTTTTTGCTGTATTATAGATGAATCTTTACTCATCTTGAATTGATTCTTCTTGTATTTCTTCGCTATGAATTTTGACCTGGTGAGTCTTTACGTGAAAAAATGGCTTACTCATCAGGATATGAATTTATTTGCTGTATTATCGATGAATCTTTACTCATCTCTAGGTGATTCTACTAGCGATAACTTTTTTATCGCAATAAATTTTAATGCAATATGATGTGACCATTATCCATGTGACATCACCCATCATCGCAATAAATTTTGAAGCAATATAAGGTTCACTATCCTCGCATCTTGGCTACCTAAACTCTTGTTTTTCTTACTCATGAGTTACTTGCTTTTTATTTAATAATCCAAAAGATCTTCTCAAAACCTTGAAATATTTATAATTAAAATGACCGCCGTTCTAACGTGTTTATGTTGTGCGTACCTACGTGACTTTTTTAGGTCAGATACACTGTTTTCATTTATAACTGTTAAAAAATCTGGCGTTCACAATCATAGATCAAAGACAGATTCGTCACATTACTGGCAATGATCTGAGAGAAAAGATTTATCAGTGCGGTAATAAATAAATTTATAACTGGATTGCTGTTCATAAATTCATCATATTAAATATTTTTCAGAAGAGCATCGGCGAGAAGAAAGTTAAGCCTGACCTGCCCCCCACGGGGCCAGCGTCTTCACAGGTGAGAATTAACCTCATCATAATTATCATTATCATTATTATTATCATCGTATCATTGTCTATGTAGTTATTAGCTATCATTATTATTATCATCGTATCATTGTCTATGTAATTGCTGGCACTATTATTCAATCTCTTCTTGCATAAACTTGAAACTTATTAAATAATATTTATATATTTTTGAACCTTTGTAAAGTGATAGCATAGGTGCTATGCCTTATGTCGTAGGTAACACCATACCTGTGATTGTGATGCGAACGAACTATCCCCTCATATATTGTGATTCCCTTCACAATTGCACCTCAAAACGCTTTTCTTTCCTAACTTTTTGTGAGTGAAATCTTTTTCATGGTGATGGTGATAGAAGTGAAATTTTTTTTTTCATGGTGATGGTGATAGAAAAGCAATTTTTTTCATGGTGATAATGATAGAAGTAAAATATTTTCATGGTGAAAATGATAGAAGTGAAATCTTTTTTCATGGTGATAAAGATAGAAGTGAATTTTTTTTGTTATAATGATAGAAGTGAAATTTTTTCTTTGTGATAATGATAGAAGTGAAATTTTTTCATTGTGAAAGTGATAGAAGGGAATTTTTTTTCATGGTGATGGTGATTATCATAAATTTAATTATGCCCCAGCAGGCGCTTTTCAACCCGGCCTACACATCCCTCCACCTCCCCTCGCCGGTGACCCGCTGCCCCCCTCAGCAGGACCTCTTCGACGAGGGGAAGCGCATGCCGCTCCTGTCGCAGTCCTCGGTCAACTCCGAGACCGAGGGTCCGGAGGTGAGCTTTCCCTTTATTTTTAAATTATTATTTATGACCAACGGCCTTAAGACAGGCTTTCTTTTTCCTTTCTAATTATAAAATTTCGGACCGAGGGTCCGGAGGTGGACTTTCCCTTTATTTTATAATTAATATATATGATATTTCGCGGGCTTTCATTTTTCTTTCTTATTGTAATATTTCGTTCCTGGAAAGATCATTTTATCTTTTTTCAGGTTATTCCACCGGAGGTGGGCTTACCCTTTATTTTTTTTATCTTTCTCAGGTTATCTCTAATTAATTTTTTGCTTTTAAATCATGAAAATTTTTAGCATTAACTTGCTTCATTTTCAAATTACTAGATTTATCACCAACGGTCTCAAGGCGGGCTTTCTTTTTCCTTTTTAATTATAATATTTCGTTCCTGGAAAGATCATTATATCTTTTTACAGTCATATCAAATCAATTTTTACTTTTAATTCGTAAAAGTTATTTGCATAAACCAGTAACGAATCGTGCAAATATAAATTCGACTAAATTAAACTTCCACCCAATTTTCATAACTTTGTGAACACACTCTTGCCTGCACATATGAATAAAAATATACAATCATGAATAAAATTAATTTTTATAAAATACCGTATGGATGATATATAATATATATATAATAATACATATATAATAATAATAATGATTTATATATATAATAATAATTTCTATAAAAATATAGAAATTACTGACTGGTTTACTCAGGAGGCGTCGGAGCGACACGAGCGTAACCCCTCAGGGGACTCATCCCGAGGGGGATCTAGTGAGGCAGACTCTGCCCTCGCCTCAACGGCTGAGGCTCAGGACTCTGCCTCCCAGCAGGACTCTGCCTCAGCCTCCTCACAAGACTCGGCCCATAGCTCTCTCAGACAAGTGAGTCAAGCTGACTCACGAATCTATTGATTCATTTATTTCAACAATGACCCCAAGTCTACTCAAGAATTCATGAATTTTTTATTCAATGAATGCTTTGGTTTATAATCTAGTTATTCCGAACCCCGTCATCCCGAACTCCGTCTTTTTTATCATTTTTATAATTTTGAAACTAAACTACCATTATATAAAAAAGGATCCGGTCAATCCCACATTCTGCGTGCAATTTTCCTTAAAATCTCTTTATAAATTAATCATAAACTTTTTGTATTCTGAATGAAATTAAGATTGTATAGTAACGAATATACAAGACCAGTTGTAATAAAAATATATATAGTAACGAATATACAAGGCCAGTCGTAATAAAAATGATGTGTTTACTCTCTACCACCCGCGCAATAGGCAGTTATCTCGTATTGTTCACAATGCTATTCCTACCTGTAGTACCTGATAGTGCTATGTTTTTCCATGCTGTAGAAGCGTTCATTTAAACCATTTTGCTGCTTAGGACGCTGAGTTTTAAAAATTTGATGTTTAAGATTTATAATTTCAACGGCTGAAAAAAGTTAATTTCAATTTCAAAATTTAATTAAAAATTTAAATTGAATTTTGAATTAATTTTTAAATTAAAATTTTAATTCAATTTCAAAATTTAATTGAAAAATTTATATTGAATTTTGAATTAATTTTTTAATTCAAATTTTAATTCAATTTCAAAATTTAATTTAAAATTTTAAATTGAATCTTGAATGAATTTTTAAATTCAAATTTTAATTCCATTTCAAAATTTAAGTTACTAAATATTAACGGCTGCAGGGGCGCGACTTGTGGCCGCCCGTGGGCACCGTGCGGCAGCGGTCGCCAGGCCCTTACGTCCTCCACGGCGAACATGATGGTGATTTGGAGTGAGGGTAATGGGGAAGAATATTGTGCTAGTTGATGATAGTGTTGATGAGGATGGTGACCAAGGTGTAGGTAATATCATGTGAGGCAGTTTGTAGAAGAACCGTCCATTTCAGTTACCAAATAGATGAAAAAAATTGTATCCCATTAGTCTAACATGCCTTGCCACCGACATCACATAGAAATATTATTTATTTACTTTTCAGAATATCAGCGAAGGATACGTGGCTATTCGCTCGGACCCAAACCTGCCGATAAAAGATCCGATGCAGAGCAGCACCCCCAACCTTTCGGCGCCAGGTTCAGGCATCCCGATGCACCTCATCACTAAGACCTCACTAGGAGGTGAAGCAAGCGCCGCCATCTCCCGCCGCTCTAGCACATGTTTGTTGCCTAGCAACAAGAACAGCAACTTCTCAAGCCCGCCTTATTCAAACGCCTCTTCGCCTCTTCCAGCGTATTCGCGACACAGCTTTTCACCACCAGGCTTTATCAAAGGACCTTCTGTCGATAATTCCAGCGTTGATTTTGATGAACCTCGCTATGTGGCCATCGCCCACAGCAACGATGTCAGTCGTCTTAACACTCCGGAGAGTTTGTGTGATCAACCGCATGGCAAGCGAAGACCGACCTCAATTCCTTCACTGTTGAACATTGGGAAATCTGAAGAGAAGCACGAACTGCCTGGGTTTTTCAGCAACGCTGCCGGAGCTTATAGTGTGGTTGGGAAGAGAAAGAACGCCATACAACCTCTTTCATCTAGTCAAGGTTATGTCACGTTAAGCAATCAGCCGCCTCGATCTAAGGCCGCCGCATTTACCAGTAACAATCTCGCGTCTGGCAGCTCAGTAGGTAAAGATATTCCCGACACAGCGGTCAGAGACGGCGGACCTATACGGCTAGCAAGCGAGTTACCTAGCGAAAGTCCAGCACCGAACTACTGCACTCTAGAGGACCTAGAGTCTCTTCCTAGATCTGCTTCAGGTCAACGAAGCAATGCTGCGGGATATGTAACGGCATTTTCCGACGAAGGATTCCCTAGAAAAAGTTCCAAAATGTTAGATTCTGGACAAAGTAGCATGACGCCGAGTTCTAACGACCACTACGTGACCGCGGCACCGGACTGCTGGGCCTTCACCAATCCAAGGCCCCGGCAGCTGGATTTTTCGGACGAAGTGCGGTTCGTTGCGTCCGCTCCCATTGAGAACCAAAGAGGACGTAAATGTTCTCAGATAGACCATGATGATTTAAAATGCTCGAACGAGAGACCCAACACGTGTGATGGGGTCAACTACAGGAATCGGTATCCCTCGAACTCTCCGCCATCAATGTGGATCACCGGGGCTCCGTCCCTGTCCAAGCAAAGTTCGGGCTACGTGAGTCAAGAAGCCTTGTCATCCGAACCACTTGTTATATCACCTAAACGTCTCTTTGCTCACTCTAATGAAGCGAAAGCTTCTAAGTCCATTCCCACCGAAGTATCTTTCGTTTAGGTCATATATCACCTCAAGATCCCCCGTATAGCTAGCATTTGTCCTTGGTTCGTTTCGGGCACCACTAACAGCAAAGTCGGAGTGCCGCCTTCGAATAGGTCCCAGACTCTAGTACGGTCTTTGTTTTTGTGACTCGGGTCTGATTCATCGGTACGAATATATCAATTGACGTAAAATAATTTGATAGATGTATGCTTCCGTAAAATAATAATGGTGCTAGGTTTACTCCTGCTCTGTACAAATGTAAATTATCTTGAAATGCACTCGTGAATTTGAGTTTAACGTTAACGTATTCGTAACTTTTTAGCGAGTAATTTTATTTTGTATGACTGAGGTGCTCTGGTCATACCTAGATCTGATATCTCGTGTTTTGGACATGGGTTAGATATATGCGCAGATTATCGTATCGTTTATTATCGTTATTATTAAAAAATAGAACTACGCTCTACGAATAATAGATATCATACGTACTATTATTACCTCTGGATGAATGTCGTTGTTTTGAGTGTTCTTCACAGCTGAATAAATGAGAGTCTTGTTGCTCTGTAATGCTTGTGTTAGGTGACTGCAAACATATGCTCCTTCCGTGTCTGTTCTCTTGCTACTTCTTATATACTCATCTCTTATCCTCAACTGTTTTCTCCTCATGTCTCCTCATCTGTTCTCCTTATCTGTTGTCTCCTCAGCTGTTGTCTCCTCATCTGTTGTCTCCTCATCTGTTATCTCCTCAGCTGTTGCCTCCTCATCTGTTGTCTCTTCATCTCTACGTCCTTATCTCTTATCCCTTCTTCATCTCCTCTCCCGCGTTCTCCTCTCAACTGTTCACCTCCAGAACATCGCTTTTTGTTATCTGCTCATTCGTCCCCCGCTAAGCCATGTCGGCAGCCGAACGAACTTATTTCGCACAGACTCTCTTTTTAATGACAATTATAACAGAATATATTGGTAACCTAGATAGATTTAACTGCTTTATGAATCTCTTTAGCCAAAACGTGTTTTATTTATTAATATTTTCAGTCATTCATGATCGTTTATCAGATGAATTAGTTCAAAGTTGCATTATAGTTTGAAGTTGAGTGACCAGGGAACTTAATGACGATGTGGTCAGGAGTTGGTACTTATTGATCTGAGCTCAAGTTTTATATGCTTTTTATTCATAATTAAGTTCTTAAATACTCAGTTTTAGGAAATGTTTGCCAATTCCCTACTATATATAATTGCCTTCCAAATTAATGATAGATCTGTAAAAATTTCCCGAAAATATAGAGAAAATTTTTCCGTCCGGCACTATTTAATTAGGAATTTGAAATATCGGAAATTTATATTTTATGCTAGTAATTAATAATTATAATTGGTACCTTATTTATGAATAATTGGTCATCGGCATTAAAAGAAATGATTGACGTTATAACATGTATTGATTAAGGTTGAAAGCGATTATCGTTATCGTGCTGTTCACAATATATAACGAAATTAATATGGGCGACCCAGTGACTGCAGTTCAGAGTACCAAGATTGGAGCAGTGAGTTATGGGTTCGATCCCAGCTACCTGTGACATTCTTTGCTTCTCGTCCAACGTATTGGCTTTCCTCCACTGATTGGACGTCTAACGTATTAGCTTCCTCCACTGATTGGACGTCTAACGTATTGGCTTTCCTTCACTGATTGGACGTCTAACGTATTGGCTTTCCTCCACTGATTGGACGTCTAACGTATTGGCTTTCCTCCACTGATTGGACGTCCAACGTATTGGCTTTCCTCCACTGATTGGACGTCTAACGTATTGGCTTTCCTCTACTGATTGGACGTCTAACGTATTGGCTTTCCTCCACTGATTGGACGTGTAACGTATTGGCTTTCCTCCACTGATTGGACGTCTAACGTATTGGCTTCCACCGTCATCTACAGCTCGGAAACAAGTCGTAAATTCCGTCTTGCTGGAATCACTTCATCAATTCGCCCTCTTTATAATTTGGTTAACATTTAGGTTCGCGCTTCTAATATTATATAAAATATCGCCCAAGTATACAAGTATTTATATACAAGTATACATAACCGAATCTCTAATTCGGTGTCTTATTGGATGCAGGAGTCTCGCCTGCCACGACGCTTCTCACGGCGGCTTTATACGTAATTTGAATTTATTTATACGTTTGTGAATATAATCTATGAATGATTGGAGTTTTTTATTGTATTGGTAAAAATATCATATTCTACTGTAGGCTGATCGGTACAGATTATGTTTTAACTTTTCATCATACCTTGCCTCAATCCTAACTTGTTCACAATACCGCTGCCTGTTAGGAGATTTGTTCACCATATCACACCATCAGAAACTTGTTCACCATATCACATCTTCATCACAACGGCATTTTATTGTGTTCCATTATCATCAGGCTTATCTTTGATATGATATGCTGGGAAAAAAGTTGTTCTGACATCACCTCACTATATCATTCTGCAGCTCCATCATCCTGCAGCTCCATCATTCTGCAGCTCCATCATTCTGCAGCTCCATCATTCTGCAGCTCCATCATCCTGCAGCTCCATCATCCTACAGCTCCACAATAATTTCTGACATTGTATCAGTTCACTTTGAAATTGCATTGAAAACAAATTGAAAATTTTTTATTCGATCAAACATAACGTTAAAGTGCGCTTGTCTTCCGTCAGTTCAATATAACTCAATTCAAACTTGGATTTAATATAAGTAAAAGAGTAGCGTCCGGGAAATTTCTCTCTAAGTATTTTCATATTTCAACACACATCATTCTGAGTGATTCCCACATCGAGGTTTGGAGTCAGGAATTGTGTGATGCATTTAAATAGTAAAATTAGTTTAAAATTGTTGTTCATAATTATGTTTACGCGGTGGTCGATGCAGATATTTAATGTTTCAGTTACTTTGAAGAGTTGCTATAGATCTGATCTAAGTACCTGTTCGGGGTGCGTAACTGTGAGCCAAATGAAACCTAACTACTTCAAGAGAGTGGGTTGATTCAACTCAAAATTTGAACTACGAAATTTTTTTGCTCCTTAGAATCGTGTGAGTTCTTACCTTTTGTTTTTGTGTAAAGTTTTGAAGTCTGCGTCCATTGCCATGCTGATGCGCCGCCAACAGAGCGAACATACTTGCTATTTTTTTCCCTACCTTAAATATCAAATTTATCTGATATGTACATAAATGTCAAATCGAATCCATCTCGATTTTTGAAAGTTTAGCTCGCTTTATCGCTATAAGCATCTTGCTGCGAGTGTGCATTCATGTACAGACTTCCGTTCACTTATTAACAATCAGAACTCGGGCCTATGATATCAGACATGTAAGCCATGTAAAAAATTATTAAGCATGCCCTTAGTCCTCATTATCCTCCTTAAGTTTAGTGATGACTTCAAATACTACTTGTCATTCATTAGCCTGGTTAGTATTTTCATTACGTCAACGTTACCTTCTGTGACGTTCGTTTTCTTATCACTTTGATTTTAATCACTTTGATTTTAAATCACGTGTGTGGTGTTCGTTACATGTACGAAAATACGCCACCTGATTTATACTACCACTCGATGCATCCTATAGTGTCTGGATGCAAGCTGTAACTGGATGCCTGTCACTATATTTCACAGCCCCTTGTTACATTTTCAAACGATTTTCAGTTAATTTCGAAGTCGTTTCAAAAAGTTATGATTATCGTATTCGTTCACTAACTTCTTAAATTTTTTCTGAATTTCGACCAGCGACACAAAATTGAAAAAAATAAGTGCTGGGCAGAAATGTTTCCTGTTGTGTGTGAGCCACCAAACCGCAATGACGGCATTCCTAGGGGATAAAAAATGGATAACTAATCGTGAGTTTAATAGTTTACTTCAAATCTACTGTGGTACATCAGAGGGAGGATAGTTGCGTCACTCAGTTTCGGAAAAATAAATGCGTAGCGTGTGCTTGTAAAGAAAAATAATGCACCTCAACGGGACTTTTGGACTCGCGTTCGTTTCTTGGCTTAATTTAGCTCATATTTTTTCATCAAACGGATCAAATGCGACTTTCTCAATAGAATTTGCTAACAAAGGCTAAAGAGAAAATATTACAAAAATTAATTCGCCTTTGTCGCAAGCGCTTTACTCCCTGGTGAGTCATCCCGACTCACTTATTGTTTAGTACAACGAACAGACTCCAACATTGCTCGTAAAGTCCTCAGTACAGCGCTGGAATATCCCAAGAATCCGGATGATATTCAAGAGTTACGTTCAGAAGATTCTGGTGCCACAGGGAAGAATCTCGGTCGTCGCAGGGAGATTCAAATGACGGCGATTCGAATGCTTCCATCGGAGTTGACGAAGAGTTTGTGTCTTGCATGGGAATGAGTTTACCTTGGAATATAGGGGCTTTGAGTTCAGGAGGGATACTGCAGTCATTGGCTAAATCATTTCTGAATGTCGTAGCGAAAGGCAAAGCCACATTTGTTGGAGATAACGAGGAGTCTGTGGAGAACATGTCCGTCGTAGTAACAACTCCAACATCAACATGCGGTAGACTGGCAGTGGCAGGTGCCGTAGCATCGACGCTGTTTGCCAAGTTCCTGAGCGCTGCACTGCGCTGTACCTTGTCTGCAAGCTTCTCCATGAGAGCTCGTCTTCTAGGAGACACTTGATCTGCTTTAGTGAGACCTGGACTCTCATTAGACGTATCACTGCACTGCTGGATATCAGGTACCCGAGATCCATCTGATGTCTTGAGGCTGCGGTTACCCGCCATGTCCAAGCTTGGCCACGCCGCTGCGGTCAGAGCTGCAAGTCTCCTTTTCTCTTTGCGCTTGCGGTTTTCTCGTTTGCTTCTCTCGGGATCACTTAATCTTGCCGCGGCCCTTCTCACTCTTCGCCGGGCGTTGCTGAAGAAATTCTTGACGGTGACGTGATGAAGACGAAGTTCAGATGCGATGTAGAGCACCAGACATCTTGAAGGTCTGTCGGTGATGTGAAAAATGGCGTCCAGGGCCGTCCGCTGCAGGTCGCTTACTTTGCCTTTTGATATCGTGTCTGGAATTGAAAATGGGAATCTTTTTTAATCATGTGCTTTTTTGGTAACAATTCTTCTAACTTTATTTTATTAGAATGAACAATTCCTGCGATTTTTGTAACTACTTCTTTCCCACTTACTGTCCCTCATCCTGTTCACTAGTATTACAAGCCCCATAAATTAGACGTTGGGCTAGGACGACGTCATGGAAACTCAACGTTACTTTATGTAAACATGACGTTAATGAACAGATGATTCATTGATTAAACCGACACCATCCGATAGCTTAATCCCTCATCTCCACGGATTGGACTCCAGCTATCCATCTCACAACTACAGGATTTTCTAAGCTAGAAGATTTTTTCGGAATTATTTTCACGGCTCCAAATTTTCGCGTTGTATCATATTTACGTGTATCATGTACTTATTTCCATCAAATTTTCAGTATTCAATGCTTCCTATAACTTGAAAATGAATGTTGTTACATTCGAAACGTCGTTAATAAATGAAAATTACTTCTTTAAACCTGCATTTTGATCAACCAACGTCATCTGAAGAATTGTTTGGCCCTGAAAATTTAAATAAATGAATTCTATGGTCAACTAACCGCCCGAGTTAAATAAGCTTATTCTGTCATCTAATACTAACCTTACGTTAAGTAGAGGTTATGAAAATCAAAATGAAAAAAAAAATAATAATTGTGTGTCACGTTAAGTAGACCTCGTCCGTATTCGAGCTTAAAATTAATACTCGCTACACTGTTCTAACGCGCTACACTGTTCTAACGCGCTACACTGTTCTAACGCGCTACACTGTTCTAACGCGCTACACTGTTCTAACGCGCTACACTGTTCCAACGCGCTACACTGTTCTAATGCGCTACACTGTTCTAACGCGCTACACTGTTCTAACGCGCTACACTGTTCTAACGCGCTACACTGTTCTAACGCGCTACACTGTTCTAACGAGCTACACTGTTTATAACGCGCTACACTGGTCTAACGCGCTACACTGTTCTATCGCGTTACACTGTTCTAACGCGCTACACTGTTCTAATGCGCTGCACTGTTCTAACGCGCTACACTGTTCTAACGCGCTACACTGTTCTAACGCGCTACACTGTTCTAACGCGCTACACTGTTCTAACGCGTTACACTGTTCTAACGCGCTAAACGCGCTACACTGTTCTAACGCGCTACACTGTTCTAACGCGCTACACTGTTCTAACGCGCTACACTGTTCTGGCTAAAGTTTGCAGCGTCGAGATCGAGCGACAAGTTGACCCTCATGGCGTGGTGCCAGCTACTTCATTGTGCCGAGTGAGAAATTTGTTAGACGTGCGCCACGAAAAATTTGGCACTTTTTTAGGATCAATATCAGTTATGTCAATGACACATTATGGCTACACAAATAAAAATGATGTTAATAGTACTAGTATGATAGTAGAATAATCATGCTCAGGTGTTAATGATTTTAACTCACGGCTTTCGTCGCTTCGAGGTTCTGGGTCATCTTCGAAAAGTTCTTTGGCCGACTCGACTGAGTTCGACTCCTCGGCTCCAGATTCACCATCTGCACTCGAGGAGATCGAGCTCGGCAAGAAATATTCCGGCAGACAGGAAGCTGGGCTGTCGAAGAACCCGTTCTGGATGTTCCCCGCATCGTTCAAAACTTGTTCACAAAGTGCCGTTGGTTCTTCAAGAACTGTATTCAGGCTGTGTTCTTCAAAACTACCAGAGAACCTGTCTAAGCTGACCAGTTCATTTTCGTAGTGAGATGTTCCGTCGTCTAAAAAGATGTGAGTTTGGTCCAAGGCTCTCGTCGGCGTTAACCGCGAGTTAAATGAAGTGTTATTCATATCAGAGAAGCGTGTGAATCTCAATAATTATTGATTGAGTAATGAGGCAAGATAATGAAAATTAATTTGCCAAAATTTAAAAATTACAGCCTCAAAGCGGTTGCAATTGTAACTGACTGATTGAACAAAACGTATTATCCAGTTTTTTTACTCACAATTCAGAAATGCAGTCAAGGACCACGTGATTTTCTGAAAAGAAATCAACAATTAAGATATCATTAAACATTCTTCATAATTATTCTTATAACATAATCAATATCACATGGCGCCGACGAATTTAGTGAGCAGTATTGCCCAGTGATTTTATGTGTAAATAAACGGTGCCAAAACTGCAATAATCGTGATAGCAAAGCCCTTGGGATTTACTTGCATTCTTGTAAGTAAAGATCTTGGGATTTACACCAACATGTCGCCGCGACTAGCGTAAGTAAATTGTAAATTTTTATTCATTTTAATCTATTTGTATTCAATCGGAATTTGTTGAATCCGTTGCTACCTTACATGCTACTTCAAGTACGAGCTACATTTATTGGTACACTAGATTTGTTGTCCAAGAACTTAACTCTTAAAAAATTAACTTTGTTATTACAAGCAATAGCCCGAATCTATTGAATTCGAGAATCGTGCTCACCAGCCAACGTCACAAATTAAAAAATTTGCACATTTTCAAATTAATTGTGGTTGAGAATGAATTTTGTTATTCAATATTTTATTTATTAGGTAGTTCCAATTTCAACATATGAAAATTATCAATATTCAACTCTTTGGCATATCACTATTATTAGTATCAATTTTGTTAATTTTTAAAGAACTTTTCTGAAAGGAAATTTTTGGTAGCCGCGTTGCATGTACCTCAGCTCGCGTATCGAAGATACGGACTTTATTTAAACTATACCCTAACATCAGATTATAAATTTAATTTATTTATGAAAATTCCGCCTAGGCGGGATGTGAATAAAATGATGTACAGTCGATTACATTTATGTAGGCTCAAAATTCATAAATTTGGCTCCTATAATTCTAGCGCAGGGAGACCCAAATAACGGCGCGCAAAAGTGTCGGTCGTGTTTAGTTTTTCAATGTGGAGCAGGGCTTATTTTTAAACGAATGAGCCATTAGAATGGGACTTTCAAAACACTTCCGCAACTGAAAAAATTTTACCGTTAATGTTTGAGTTAATAGAGAACAAACACAATTTACGAGCTACATTTTTCACTATAATTCAAGATCCATTATAAATTCTGAATTTATATAATCGTTAACTGAAAAATATAACCAACCGAATTGCGAACGAAATACAAGATTAATCACAATTTCAAAGTTCAATGAATAGGAAAAGCAACGACAAAGTTATTCGTTTTCTTTGAGTCTAATTCTCAATCAAACGAAATTAGTGAGTCAACAGTCAGTTTCGTTTCAAACTATCGACGTGCCGGCAGCGGAAAACGAGCTCTTGCCAATGGCGTCAATACTGACATGGATGAACCGTAATCTGAATTTTACCAAGTTTGGAGCTTCATTTGTGGCCTAAAATTTATTAATTTGAAGTCAAACGTTGACGAATGTGATTTACATTATTGATTAGCAGCTTCAAATGGTCTTGGTGATCAGCGAGCATAATGAAAAGTGAATTGTGCAGTCGGAAGTCGCATGCAGTTACCACTCATGGTGGTAATCAGGTACTATACACTAACAGATGATGTGATTAAGGACGGTGATGACAGATAAACCTTACTAAATGTAGGGGAGCCTATAGTTTTATTTAACATTTGCATCAATTTTAGCCGCGAGGATGTGAGTTCATCTATATTGATTTCGTCTACATTTCTCATAAACTTCGCACACTGGTGTTAGGCCTAGTTCATAGTTGGTGACGGGGAATTCGAGTCACATCCGACGCCGTTGCCGACCACAATATTACAAGAAAGGCAGAATTTTCAGATTTTGGGGCAAAGATTTTAAAGTATAATTCGCGATGCTACAATGTCTTTGATTAAAGTTGCGTAAATATCTTTTCAAAAACGTCAGTTTTGTCATGGGTTTGTCATATTTGTTGCCAAATATTACGATGCTGATCATTCGTTAGTAGTTAGACTGCATGATGCCCAAAAACCTCGAATCTCGCTGCACGTGGCAGCAGCAATCACCGGCTGCCTGTAATTTTTATTGTTTGTTATTAATTACCAAGATAGATAAATATGAATGGCAGGGCTAAGAAATTAATGCCAGGACTCTATCCTGATTTATGAGCATAGAACTATCCAATAGTTGAGCTCGTTAGCCTTGTTAGCTCTGATATTTTATATTCTAGGGTTGAAATTCTATGTTTACTATCAGAAATGTTTCACCACGCTGTTCGATATTGTTTCGTTTAGCTGTTTCAAGACAGAAAGGCTGCTACTACTATTACGCTCTACATACTGTAATTCACAATCCTCATGCTTAAACAAGTGAAAATCTTAACAACATGAGCAAATAAATCTTCTGATTTATAGTGTGGTAATTGTAATGGTTTACAAATTTACCCACTAAAACGAAGTCTGAGTTGATTCAACACGTTAGTAGGTCGCGGTTATGTGGGTAGATGAGATCGTTTACACTGGATAGTACAGCATTTGGTATGAGGAATTATTGGTTAAACTTATTTAAAATAGACGTAAATGTAGCTTATTCTGTGGTGTTAGATTCTTGCGTGATAGAAGTTTTCAATTTTATCCACCGTTGAACAGATTGCTCTTGTTTATCTGTCCTGATATTCCTGTTATACTTGTAGTATACAATCACTACCGGTTCATGCAGGAGCATGCGCATGCGTGTCTCAAGTTTCAGCCATTGGTCTTAACACCAAGTTACGCTTTGATGCTTGATACTAAAAATTTCAGCTACTACAGACGTTATTGACGAACGGTCCACCGCCATCCAGCAACGCAAACTCTCAGTAGTATCGTAGATCATCATTCAAAAAGTCTACACGGCTCGAAAATTAATCAACCATGATAACCTCTCACTTATCATGGTTTATTCAATGAGAATTTTGCTATTTCATTTCAGTGTTTGTAATTTTTTCTGTTTTATATGGCTGCTACGATCTAAATTAATTGGCCTTGAATGTTGCATGAAAGAAAATTTCGAATATCGTGTTCCGGATGACCGAACCCTGTAATCTGGATACCAGTCTATGAAGTAAGGTTTGGAGAGTCGCTTGCCAGCATTATAATGGTTAGGTGTCAATGATGGTTTGGTGTCTCGCAACATTTATGGTTAGGAGTCGAGCGACGCCTAATGCTCAACTGGTGTCAATGCCGAGGCATTGTAAACGCCACTTTGGCTTGAGGTAAAAACGTGCAGTTTGTATCTGGTGGAATTTACTTAAATCCGTGGACCTGCCCAGAGGACAGGAAAACAAAATACAATAACGAAAACAATAGACTGGGTCAATAAAATTTTGACAAATTACTAATCAAGAACATAGAGCAAATTGAAACGTACATGAATATACTGAACAGCAGGGACACGATTCAAAAGGTTTAGTAACTAAACGTAACTTACGTTGGTTTTCAAGGGGTGCTTAAACGAAATAATAGTGCGAGAAACTGCGGACACGATGATGGTTCATCTGTCTAATGCGGCTGCAAGGTGAATGAATTACAACAAAACGATAGGCCTAGACGCCGCTAATCCGCCGAGTCAATGGTTCTCGGCACAACTGTATAGCCATAAAAAATTTTGGACGACTTTTTTAGCATGCGTATTACCGAGTGATTACCTGAATAATATATGTGATATAAGTCTTATATTCAAATTACTCATTTCTTCATGTATGAACTCCATTCTTCATCCCAAGCTAGCCTAAACATTGACCATGATGTTGGCTGTGCGCCATTAATTTTTAAAAGTTTAATTTTTTAGATTCCTTTCTCGCCTTCATATATTACTGGCATTGTGTTATTTTTCAGGACACGTTGTACAAGGGGTGGGACTTGATGCAATTTGTCACAACTCACAAGTTCTATTTGGGAGTGGCGTATCATTAGAGATGACTTAACTTCTGATTGGGCGTTACCGGCTTGCAGCAGGTGCGTGCATGCTTAACATTTCATAGTATGTTAGGGGGAGAGAAAATGTCCCATTTTACAGAATAAGTGCGACAAGTTTTGCACGTTCGTTAAACGTAGCAAACCTCATTGTTTTGAAGCAAATTTACTCGTAACTGCTGTCCCTAAAAAAATAATAAATAGTAAATAAATTATTGTTTCAGCGTTCACTATGCCGTGGGCCTGACTCCGATTCTTAACATCGCAGATATTCTTAGCTTGTTGCGGTCTCGAACCCGCACCTCTCTGCTCCAATCCATTAATCGGAGCTGTAACCTGTAAGCCACCCTCGCCCTATATTAGACGCGTGACCGTTTCTTGCCAAATACCGTACCATACAAATATTAGAATTTTTCCGCAGGCTATTTTCTCTTTGACCTCATAACTTTGAAGGCACAATGTCTGAGTGAGGCTTCAAACTAAAATGGCCTCATTCGTTTATTATGTGAGAACTGCTCAGCTTAAACCTTAAAATGCATTTGGCTTTAGAGAATCGTCGTTCGACAGAGTTACGTATCACGTTAACACGCTAAAAGCACTAAAGCGTCGACTGCAGCCTCCGGCCTAAGGTTTAAAATTACGAAATTCGTGCACGCTTGGCTCTACGTACCTTCAGATATGGGTTGAAGCCGTGGTACATCCCTAAATTCAATTTAATCATCCTTTAAGATTTTGTTCAAATCCTTGAACAATATTTTATTCACTTATTTCAGCGTAAATTTAACTCGTAATTAGCTGGTATGTTTAGTGCTTTGAATTCGTTATAGCTTTGTGCTAAGAGGGTGTGGTGAGGGAAGAGGATGCGTCGGCATGGCCAAGCTGGTATGCGGTCTCATTACCCGCATGTAGAGTCTGTAAGTGATGGTGGTACACGGCCACGTATGGCAGGTACATCATGTTCGGGTACAAGCGTTCGTAAGCAGGTGGCTGGTCGTCGTTAATTCGTTCATTTGCGTTAGGTTCGTCATGCAGTCTAACCACTTGCTGCTGTTCCGCCATTCTCATTTGCTGCTCCATTTGGCGAATTTGGAACCCAAGTGTTGGTTGGGTTGAATGCATTACTTTGCAACAACGGATAGTGTAGTAAATCATTATTATTAATGCTACTGATATGGACACAATGCTAGTCCAAAACCACACGCACCATGGCGTGCTGAAGCACAGCGCCACCGACATGTCTTGAAGTCGAACTCGGTGCCAAGCACAAGAGAAGATAGGGCGTTTTCACTTGAAATTGTATTTATTTAAAAAGGATAACATTGAATGAGCTATTGAACGTTTTTCTACAATAGCCACTGCCCACTGATACAGCTAGATCAAACTCGTGTATTTGTAATCAAAAAGTTACAGATCAAGTTCATTTTATAACCTATTGTGTAACATGTTCGAGATTCGATGTTGCCCGAATAATGTCTATCGTGTTCATTTACCTTTATAATCGGCTACTTATTGTTACCTGATGGATAATGAAGAACTACGTTCACCAACTGCGGAGGTGCGAAAGTTATTGAGATACATATTTATCATAGGAAGAGAGCGAAGTTCATTTAGATCGAGAAAACGATTTTCAAAACTGTCAGCCAAACCACACGCTTTGGCCTATGCATGAAAATGACTGCGAGCTCAAAAAGATTTGTATATTCCTGTCAGTTTTGTTATTGATGAAAAACGCGTAACTTGTGCAGCTGTGAACTAGAAAAATTTAGTGAGATTAATGCCATTTAATTAAACATAATGGTCCAGCTTTTGGAAAATGAATGAATTTCTATATATAGAGTATGTATACCCAACTCGAATCGGTTTTCAGTAGTAGACGTCATTAAAGCTACGTAGGTTATATATACGAAGCAAACAAACGGAAGTTATGCTTTGGTGGTCGAAACGTCAATTGCAGCGCGGAAGAGAACTTCCGGGTCCCGTTGAGCTATCCTACAATCAACTCGTCATTTAAAATTGACTAATGAAGTTTGCCTAATATATATAATTGATCAGGTTAGCATCTGCCTAAATTTGATCAAAAAACGTATTGGATGGCAGTTCTATTCATTTAAAATAAAAATTATGCCTACTCGCAGGTTTTCCCTACAAGAGAGGTTTTCAGATATCTAATTCGAGTTTTACCATAGAATACAAGTAGAAAATCAGATAACTTGAATTCTGATCGACAGTTCGAATATTTTCAATTTATCAAAATTATGGCGAGCACTTCCAATTATAATAGTTAGATAAACCGATTAATCATGCTGTTAGTCGGTGCCATTTCCGTGTGTAGAAAAGATAGCACCGGAGTGATCCCCTCCTGCGCTGTTAATTCGTGAGGGAAGTACATTGCTACTATTTTTATTAAACGGTCAAAGAATGATTTGCGCTGGGTAAATGCGACGAATTATTTGAATTGTCTCGTATGTGTTCGAAAGACCCGGAAAGTGCAAGTGGTCGGATTTCCTCGAAATCTAAATTCGATCACACATTTCATATATTGGCTTAATAATATACGTTATCTTGTTCGCAAATAATTTTGTCTCACCGAAGATATTGACATGAAATTCCACCGCTGAATCATGTTCACCTTTTCTTATAAAGTTTTTATTTGTTAAAATAAATTATTTGTCCACATATTACTGTTCATTGTGATGACCTTTTACTTGTTTTATTAGTACTATTATTAAAGGATCAATTATAACACAGCTGTAACGACCACTTTAACAGAACAACAGTCAGGCTCGTGCTTCTTATTTATAAATAAACAGACACTGAAGAGCGTCGCAACTAACACGTTGCGCTGGCGACACTCCTGCACCTACACTGACGCCCGGTGCTCAAGCGCATCGACTCTACCCTCATCTTCGCCTCCGAGGTTGTCCACTATTTTAAGGGACCCTCATGTCTATTTCGAGCTCCCTCGAAAGAGGGGAGAAGAGAGCAGGAAAAAATGCGATTAAGGTTCCTGTTAAGCGTGTTTCTTCTTCCGGCTTGGCTATGTTCTATTCTGTATATTGGGATCCGCTTATTAAATTAATTGAAGGAAACTTCTAAAATCAAAGATATTGTTAATGCTCTAACATTGTAATTCTTATGAACAAATTACTTTCCAATTTTAATTGATGTGAGTGTGTAACGCGTTCTTGGAAGTAACATGTTAATTTTTCCTTGACAAAACGCTCGGCAAAAGTTTGAATTTTATCTGATCTGTGGTTATTGTGTTTTCATAAAACTAATTTTTATTTCAAGATAACTCGTCACCACCTGAATCGCAGTCCGCGTCTTGCACCACCTGTAGTTTTCTCCTTGAAGTTTTGACGCCGCAGTCCTTAGAACCGAGAGCTATTGCATGAACTGACCGAAACTTCGGAGTATTCTTCGACGAACTTGTTCTTGATTTTATAGCTTATTAGTTAACCCTGCTCTTATAAAACTTGTATACTTTACAATACGTATTGAGGAACGTGCTTTGTATTTTCATTTGTGTTAGTCAAGTACTTTCTTTTAATTGTCACGAATGAGAATTCATTTATGGACTTGGTGTAAGTTTTAAAATTTTCGTCTAATTTTTTTGGTCGATTGGTCTCATTCCACTGAAGTGGCAATGCGGTCTGTGGTCTACGCACATTCCAACGATTTTCATCGCCTCTGTTACAGGATACCTATGGGCATTAGCCATGGTCATTTTGATCTTGGACTAAAAACAATTACTAATATATATTGCCTATTTGAAATAATTCAATTGTATATATCCCTTCCATCTATTCAATAGTTACTTTGTCCGCAAAGGGTCGATATCAACAGTTTCATGCTACTACTCCATCTTTTGAGCGAATCCTGCGCATACCGTGTGACCCGCGTCTGTATTTACTCATTGCTTCACCTACTCGTCTGCTGGTATGAGGACCGCCATCTTGACGCTCCGCGAAAGTTGCATTCCAATTTTTTCAACGGCACGTTGATTCGAAAGTTTTGAATTGCGGACGTCTCAAGTATGTTCTGCAAGGGTGATGCAGGTAGATACCGTACATAACTGATATCAGTGATATGCGACCTGATAATGCGAGGTAATTTCCCCAGGCAACAGGCCATATGCCCTTTTTCTTCAGTGCCAACACTTCTATTCTATTCTAGGTGCAGATTACAAAGTACATGTTTTTTTTAAAGGATCTGGATCTGAGACGACCTTTGAAGAGTTTTTCTTTCATGCTTGACAGTTTCATGGGTAATGCAGCTCGTGCATTCTAGTTGGGCTGGATGTCATAAGATTGGCATCATTTATGCAATGCAACATCGTTCAAAAAATCCCAATCATCCTTACAAAAACCGCAACCTACCCGGGATTTGTCATCATAAATAGATTAATTGCTATCGAACTTCGGACGCACTATGTATGTGACATGGAGTTCAGACTTGTCACCGCAGAAGTTACAACTTTGCTACAAGAACAATGCGCGTGTTTTTGAAGGCAGCTTCTGTTTAAGCCAAGCCAATTGCTCCGGCACTTCATGCTCGGCGATAAGCAAATTAGAATCTCTAGTCTGAGTGATATTTTACTTAGTGAATGTCAGTTGAAGTTGGCTTTTTCTTCCAAAAAAATAGTAACTCTTGCAAGATCACACAGGAGTGTTCAATTCTATAGTAGGATAATAAATGAAACGCATAAGTAAAATAGTAAAAGCTCTTGTTGACATGTCAACAGAACATTTTATTTGATGTCTTTTTCAGTACAATTACTGATTCAGAACTAATGGCACTCTCAACCTTTCATACCGTTCTCTTTCTTCACAGTCATCACGGCGAAAAATTTGACGCAAATAGAAATATTTACATGATAAACGCCATGAAGGGATGAATGATCGGAAGCGCGGGACACGGGGGGTTTCACGGAACTCTACGTCCAGGACAAGTATTGTACACATCGAGCCATTATGGTAGCCGACACCAATGGTAATGGTACAATGGTAGGGTACACGACACCTACCAGGCACCAACACAACGAAATGCTCGGGTTTCAATCAAATGTAATTTTACTGCAGGACGGTAACACTAGAATAAGGATTCATTGACATTAAACTGAAATACGAAAAATGATCGAGAAGTACAGATTTGTAGACTAAGTGATAATCTTGGGATTGATGGAACATAATCTTTTATATCCGACAGCGCGTCGTGATTTTCAATGATGCAACATAGAAAAGTTGAAAAAAAAACTAAGAGCAAGGTTTGTGCGAGGAGATGGTGCATTTTCTGTCCCGGTCCAGAAATCAAGTGTATACACAATTCTTCACATTAAATCGTCTTCCTTTGTCAACACAACTTAACTGATGATACATGAGAATCACACGGCAGCGGTAAATGTGCAAACAAAAATTCTTACTACAGAACCTGACATGGCATGAGAATGCAGGGCTTGTCAAAAGAAGATCTTTGCAAAGATACGATGGGCAAACAATCGTTAAGATCGATCGCTTCTCCCGAACAAAAAGAGAGACGATGACATGAAGGCAGACGAGTTGCTAGATTCTAACCAAAGACGCACTTAAGCAGTTGCTTAATAACCTTTACGGTTATTATCGGGCGTCGAATAGCAGAACTTTAATAGTGGTTCCTGTACTGAAAGTAGTATGAAATTTTGTCGTCAATTCTAATGAAAAGTAATACCGATTAAGAAAATTATGCATGGAAGTGTGTGAAAAAAGTAATATGCTTATTGTGACATGATAATTTGGGTAGCTAGGGGAATAGTTTTGGGACCCATGAAGCTGAGGGAGGCCTCCTCAGTCCCTTGGACCAGAGGCACGCATCAACAATTTCCCATCATTTACACTTTAGCATACAGGATTAGAACATAATCGATCCCTAGCGTAAAAAAACGTAATTGGTTAACAATTGCATGGGGCAATAATCTTAAGTAGCAAGTTAATTGCAGATCATATTTCGGCATCGGGAAAATCTAGTTAGTTCAGTGCTAGGAGAACCCGTTGATACACGTACAATTCACACATGTAAATATCATACATGTGGTCGTGCATACACGCTCAAAACTCGTCACTGAATGCCTGCCTCGACGACGCATACACATGCAATGGATGGATTATTTGCGATATAACAAACTTACAAACAATGTACATACATTATACAGATGTATATATATATATATTTATATATCTATTTATAGATATTTATATCGAATAAGTTATGACATGGCAGAATTGTCGCTGCTACAAGAAGTCATAACTTATAGGGAGTGACGTGACAGTTCCTCACGCGCAGTTCAACACAAGAATATGTACACAGTTTCTGAGAACGTTTTTCTTAAGAACGGAACACAAGTTATCTCACCTATGGAAGGGGAGACTAATTAAGAACGGAACACAAGTTATCTCACCTATGGAAGGGGAGACTAATTCATTGCGGGGTTTCATGTCGACGGGAGAAATGAGAACATCATTTATTGAGGAGCATGAAGATAACTGAGAACACATAACAAGATAACTGGAATGTTACCCAAATGATAAAATACAGGCCAGCTCAACAAACATTAAACAGAAACATAATTAAAATTACAAATAGAGTTCAGCTGCCACCGTCATAATCACAAACAGCTAACTAAATTCCGTCCTAAAAATGTATGTGTAACATAGATAACTTGAAACAGAACGCTCAAGTTGAACTTTTGAAGCAGCAAATTGGATTTACATCAGACTGGAAATTTTGAAAACAATTTTTAAACCAGAAACCAAACAAATTTTACTAAATTTGCACAATTAACAAACTTCCCAGCTCGAGGCAACCGTAGTCTTCCAAATAGCAGATAAAAAAGATAAAATTCTTCCTGAATTAAAAATCGAATCTCTGCGATAGTTGCCACGGACACCATGAGAACGTCTTAGTCCCCTAATACCCGTATGATAATCGCTAATCGATGATGTTATGATGGTTACTAATCGACAATTACCAAATCACGTTACAACCTACAGAGTTACCCTGTGGCGCAAGCCTTTAATTAAGATTGTTAGAAAATAGCCCCATTATTTCAACACAGGAACGGGTAGAATAATGAAATCATATTAATATCATCAAATGAGATATCATCACGAAATTTAGAGCTATTTGTCATTTTTCAATCAACATACAAAGTGTAGGTCACGATAAAATATCGGGTGCTGATATCTCAAAGAAGCTACGGTATTCAAGGTTCACTGTCATCATCACGAGTCCAGAAACACAGAAAAAAGGACAAGTAAAAAAATAAGAAAAATGCACAGAGAGTAAACAAGAAATCCAAATCGACATTTCCGAGCTCCCACAGAATTCGTTGCAAAAAAATTAGGTCTAAAACAAAGCTGCGGAAAATCGATTACTTTTGTTCTCACCATAAAACCTTTACACCAGCCGCAACTATTAGGTATGATGATGAAATTTATTCTTTACAATAACGGCGGCTTTGGGACAAAAATGTTAATACAAAAGGAGTGGCTCAATGTAATGCCTTCAGTGATTCGAAGCTCCTATTAACTCTTCACGAATTGTGCATAGCGAACGATCGAAGACAACTGCTATGGAGCACTAATTAAAAAACAAAACTCTCGCTCTTCATGACGTTCTCAGCAATTTAGCCACTAAAAAATTTCTCAAATATATTTGAAAATTCACCAGAAATGGACACTACCGACGAAATGGAAAAAGTTGCTATCATATCATGAATGAAGTATGGTTATTTAAAATGGAAATTTGTTGAGACGTACCTAGGTCGGAATTTAACCATACTTGATAGCTCATATTTAACGTTAATTACCAATCATGATTTCAATATTGACATATAATGAACGTCTTGTTCATGTAGTATAATATCACACGCTCTCATCATCGCGAGTGTAGTCCCAAGGCAAAAGAGGTTTCCATTTCTGCTAATACAATAATTCTACAAGTGGAGAAATATACATTTTTTCCTGCACAGCAGAAAATGTCAAAGACGTACATCAATTTCAAAAGCTATGTCACTCGATCAACTGAAATAGCGTACACTTGACACTAAAGTACTCGGAAGTTGAGTTATTCGAATACCAGATGTTGAAGATTCCTCTTTAAATGAGACAAAGCTTGGCTGAGCCTCAAGAACAAATAATCACATGATCCCCAAGGTAAAATATGTCAGCAATTTTATAGTCATTCTTAGATACAAGGAGCCTACGTCATCATTATAATGAGGATGCGACATGCGCGTCATGATTGTGGAGGAGGTAAGAACTTCCGAGGCATTGGCGAACACAGTAAAAAAACAAAAAACTAATCACTACAACATAATTTCAAAGAGCCGCTTGCACGCTTTCTTGATGTACAACATAAGCACAATGATATGTCCGTATCAAAAAAAAAACAAGGTTTCGCAAGTCGGTACATTAGGACCTCCCCGAGGTCTATAAAAGAAGCTCTTGCCTATAAAGTCTAACCGTCAATTTCCGAGCAACATGTTATGATTTATTCATGTACATGCAATTCAGAGGTAGAGGCGAATTGCGACTATACTTTGATTAGGAAACTGAACAACTTATGCGCAGAATATAGTAAAAAAAACATATACTTGCAGTGCAGTAGTAACCCTCAGGTCAGGCCGTGTAATAACTAAGCTTGGTATTGACAGTTTAATGCGAAGATTTACCATGACAAACCCACATCCCGCTTCATCAGAAACGTGGGAATAAGTTAAAGAGCTAAAAACAGAAATGAATAAGGAGCCTGTTATTCATGTATTCAACATAAGACGAAAATAATCAACTACACACTATCTCCTAACAATGTCAATTAAATCCGAATTTCACAATACAGAACATATACAAATTATACACTCGTAGAAGAAAATTCAGAAGCCGCAATCGCAACTGCCGTGGAAAAGATAATTTTAGGTTAATTTTTAAAAGTCATTCGAGATTGTAATTTCAAGAAAGGGGTACGAGCTTACGACGCAGCTGCAACTTCGTTAATCTCAAATTGATTCACTGAAAAAAGTTCACTGTTCTACGTTCACAGTTTTTTCCACACAGACTAACGTTCACTTTCAGGTTGCCTAGAGAGAGAGAGAGATAAAAAAGAGGAAGTTTTCAAAACCTGACATCGTCGAACAATAGAAATTATCAACAGGAATTTTTTAATAAAAAATATTGATCACTCTACAATTGCGTTGATGCCTGATCGAAAAATTTAAATTTTAATGAACTTACGAGAAGATTGAGGATAAACGTAAGTGAATCGTGAGACTAAGAAGTTTTTGGTCCCACGTGGTGAGACTAAAAAGTTTGCGGTCCCGGCAATTCTAAGTGACCAAAAAATCCTTCACATGAACAACAAATGAAGCAAACGGGTCTTCGTGGCGCTCATTGTCTCGATAATTTAGACTTAAAAACAGCTCTAAGAGTTGGTCTTTTAATTATACTGAGGAATTTCTTAAGATAAAAACAGTGAGGTATTATGCAAATCTTGAGCGACCTTGGCCTCGATGACTCGGTATTATGCAAGACTGAAGACAAAATAAGCCGTTACTATATTTCTGTACCAGTAAGTTCAAATTCTAGAAAACACCAAAAATTTGCTCCCGTAAGGTAATTTCTATTAGAAGTATAAACGCGTGAGGAGATTTTCAAACATGCACTGTCTGATGTCTATAATCTGGAGGCGGCAGAATACATAGGAGCTCGAGAAATGACACTTTGTACTTAGTAATGGTAATGTTATGGATGATTGATGAGTGTCTCACAACGTGTTCATATTGAAGTACAACTTGGTAATGTGTATGGCAGCAGCTGTATCACAAGCATCACATGAATGATATAGATACTAGAAGACGGACCATTTAAGAAATAGAAGTATTGCACTGATTGCCGCAATCAGAGCTTTTCTTGTGTCGATAGAGGCACGGTTGATGCAGCGGCGTCTCTCGTCCTCAGTGCGGGCCCGTGTTATTAAGCCCCATATGGGATCCGTCGCTCTGTAACAAAAATATATTTTACCACATGCGCCCAAAATCCTATAACTTATAAACACCCAGAGGCATACCTAGCACTAGCCACCCGTATACAATAGCCGAGCGTAGTTAGTGAAGACATCAGAAGTTCGCGAAAATTACTATAGTTCGTGGGAACCCTAGCTTGCACTTCATGTGGTTTCTTTACGCGACAGTTTTCTCGGCATCCGCAACTGATACGAACATAGCAAATGCTTTGGTGATTTGAAGTTTTTTTGCACGTTTAGTGCGAACGAAGCAACGAGAGTAAATATGAGCGTTTTTTTTCTGATTGGATAAATAATCATCGATTCAACATTGATTTTCAAAAATACGCTTCTCGATACTTCATTGAAAAAGGCGATTGCAGTTCTTGGCATTCCATATTTCGAAAATTTTGTTTGGAGCGTCGTCGAATGCTAGAACCTGCCCGTAGATATGATTAGGCAGTATGAACGTAAGTCGCTGCTGTATTATTTCGAACGCTTTTCAACGGTTAAATTAAAACGCTCGCAAACGTGCGCGAAGCAATAAAAAGTTGACTGTGTAAATGGGGCGTTATACTCAACACTTGAGCTAATAATCTAAGTTTTCAAATAGAAAACCCACAAATGCTTACAGCCTACACAAATTTTAATGAAACACTACTAAGAATACAGTTATTAACGAGCTACGATCCTTACGACACTATAGCAAATTCAATAAAAGTACAACAGAATCCACACTTCACGGTGAACAACTGGATTAAAAACCCAAAAATTCTACTAAAATCCAATAGTTCAAGTGAACGCTGAAGCATTTTAAATGATTTGCGGTGCTTTATTAATTAATTTTCCATTCATTCAATTCTTGTATAGCAACGTGATGCAAAAAAAAATCGAACGCACGTTTTTTACGCAAAGCTCCTTGCCGTTTTTGTAAAAATAAATAAAAATTAAACAAAACAATAAAAAATTCCCACAATTTTTCCATTTTTTTTTTGATGATCACTATTACAATTTCTGCGTCCATTGGTGAACTCTTTTCGATTGATGAATAATCGGCATTTGTTCATTAACAGATACACGGACTAAATATTCATCGACAGAAGTAAATCAACATCGGTTGGAAATCCTTGCCTCTACAACTTTTCTTCTCACTAGAAACCAAATAACTTTGTGCAGATGATCTATTTGCAGGGGATTTTCATGTCAAATTTTTATTGATAGAGCTTTAGCTTCTACATGACGATTAGAGCTTTAGCTTTTATAAGACGATTGCTATTATGGTTCGTAAAGGTTATGATGACAATTGCAAGATGTAGGCTCAGATGATTTACTTGCAGAAGTTTATCGTATACAAGACGATAAGTTAAGGTTGCAGAAGTTTATCGTCTACAAGACGATAAGTAGAACTTTATCATGTACAAGACGATAAGTTAAGGTTATATGAAGACATCGCTCACAGGCATGGCGGGGTAAGGCTGGGGCTGTAGACCAGAAGGATGGGGGACGCCGATGTGGGAAGACGGTGGAGGGGTCAACTTAGAGCCATCCCCTTTCTCCTCTTCCCGCCGCTTCAAACACGCCGCTTTAGGGTTCAAGTTCCGCTCTGGGTTCACAGGAAGAATTAATTTCAATATGAACTGAAAGCGAGCAGTACGAATAAATGATTGAGTTACGTCGTAAAAATAGTGACACTCTTTCTGCGCGTAGCAGTGATACGCCCTCTTGCCGGGCAAAACTTGGGTCAAAATGACTAGAGCAAAGGTAAAAAGTGTATCGTTATCTGGATAAAACTCCACTTATTTCTCTGAATGAGAGCTAGTAAATTCGTGTTACTGCTAGTAATAACACTGAGTAATTAACATTGCAAGTAACAAATCCTATGACTAATCCAATCGGGAATTATAAATTTCAGACACAAATTTTTGCGTAAAGTTTATTAATGTTCTATTCATTTACGTACGTGGTCTAAATTCAGTTCAATCATGTGCACTAAATTCAATCAAAGTTTAAAATCGGAAAAAATTAAATTAAATAAACTGTATTTGAATTTCATGAAAACTGATTTTCTGCACCAATGCACCCCAGTCTCTTGTAACTATATAGGGCCCTGGGCCAATACTTTCAAAAAAAAGTTAAGAGATCGTAAGTTCATCAGCCAATCATTGACGGCCTTTCAAGCAAAATCTACCAATCATAGACAAGAAAATAGAGCGTAAGTACTTACGTTCACTTAGCGAGTTTTGAAAGTATGGCCACTGGTCACGGAATATGTATATGAAAAAAAAATTAACTTGACCTCATAGGCCATAATGCCTATTTATGATAATTGTGGGTGATAATTGAAACGGCAAATTTTAAATTTTCGTTCATCGGAAGTGAATACTAATCTAATATTCTGGGGTAATATCATCATACAATATTTATAGAATGACTATCCTAGATATTTTGATTCGAGTGAGGCTGAAGGCTATAATTTCTCAAGTTCTATATAAGTTCATTCAAGGAGATAATTAAAGGTTACAATAGTAAAATAGCCTACAATAATGCACAATACTCTTACTGTTACGCTGTTAGTGGCAAACTTCATAGTCATAACAAAACAAACATATATTTATTGTTAGCATCATGCAGACGGGTTAATAATAACGCTCATTAACCATTAGACGCCATGATGTGAAGGTGTTAAGCAGAATAAATGAGATAGTGGAATCCAAGAAACTGCCGAGCCCACGTCAGCTTAGAATGAAATATAGTTATTTACTATGCTAGTTATATACACGAGAGTTAATATCAAACAAAATAGAAGGAACGGCCGTAACAAAGTTTGCTTCAAGTCAACAAATCGCTTTCATACTTTCAACATTTTTATAGGCTCGTATAAATGAATGTAATAATGTATAAACATAAATGAAAACTTATTCAGAGATATTTTCTGTTCAGAGACATTATTTCACGTTGTAAAAAAACATTTACTGGCCGACGCTTGTGACTGGAACACTTCAGTATTGGTGGCAAGAGGGAAAATGTAATGAATAGAAGATGATTAGTGTTAAGTTAGTGAAGTAACATAGCAAGAGGTGAGTATGTGAGCGAGAGTGAGTCACGTATAAGCGTTAACGCACGTTATAATGTATAACGTTATAATGGTTGTACTATTACAATGTTATAACGCACCAACGATGTGGTACATGCACAAGCAAGCGGTCATCAAGCTTTAACCAACACAACCAACGCAAAACTAATTTGAACAAAATTTCAGAGTTGAAAAAGAATGTCACATGGCAAGGGTAAACAAGGCAAGCATCGCTAAGCGTAATCAACACGGAATCAGATGGAAATTTAAAAATACGGGGAGGTTTTTTGAAGCATTTCATAAACTCGGTTCATGTCGAAAAGTTGACAACTTAATGAAGGGACGCTTGAGGTTTGTTCAAGTATGCAAACATAAAGATGACGTTCATCATTTCATGGCACACAGTAATTCTAATAACAAATGTACATGGATCAATTAGTGGATCTATAAAAGCTTTGAGGAACTATGGAAACGATAAAATTTAATCGAATTGTACGAAAACGGAGTACAAACAAGGAAAACTTTACATTCAATGCAGACAAAGAACTAAACCTATAAAATTGAATTGAATGGTACGAAAACGGAGTAAAAACAAGGAAAACGTTACATTCGTTGCACATAACGAACTAAACCTATAAAATTAAATTGAATTGTACGAAAACGGAGCAAAAAAAAGGAAAAACTTTCCTTACGTTGCAGATAACGAACTCAACCTATAAAATTGAATTGAATTGTACGAAAATGGAGTTAAACTTTACATTCATTGCACATAATGAACTAAACCTATAACGCAAGAGACGCCTCGGCAGGACAGAACAATAACGTGGAGGTGCAGGAGTAGAGAGAAGAGTTTAATGCTCGTGCAAAAAACAGCGGTAAAGAAGTAGAGGACGAATACTGTAAGCGTTTCTAGAGGCATTTACCTCGAACTTGCTGTTCCAGCGACATTATAACGTCAACTGCCATGTTTAAAATGCCTAGTTTAGTTTGCGGTTTGTCAGACTTGAGATGCGTCATGCACATCCGACCAAGTTCCTTAAGTGCGTCGTTAATGTCGCGGATTCGAATTCTGCAGAGAAGGAGAGGCGAACATGTTACTCATATTACTCATCATAAGCTACTCACTAACTACTGATAACGATAACCTTACCGTCACACTCTCAGCTTGTGCAACTGATGGCTTGATAGCGACGAGGCTTGGTCTAACTGGTGGAACAGTTACAGGTCTGGTGGAACAGTCGCAGGTCTGGTGGAACAGTCGCAGGTCTGGTGGAACAGTTGCAGGTCTGGTGGAACAGTCACAGGTCTGGTGGGACAGTTACAGGTTTGGTGGAACAGTCACAGGTCTGGTGAAGCAGTTACAGGTCTAGTGGAACAGTCGCAGGTCTGGTGGAACAGTCACAGGTCTGGTGGAACAGTCACAGGTCTGGTGGAACAGTCACAGGTCAGGTGGAACAGTCACAGGTCTGATGGAACAGTCGCAGGTCTGGTGGAACAGTTACAGGTCTGGTGGAACATTCGCATGTCTGGTGGAACAGTCACAGGTCTGGTGGAACAGTCGCAGGTCTGGTGGAACAGTCGCAGGTCTGGTGGAACAGTCGCAGGTCTGGTGGAACAGTCACAGGTCTGGTGGAACAGTCGCAGGTCTGGTGGAACAGTCGCAGGTCTGGTGGAACAGTCACAGGTCTGGTGGAACATTCGCATGTCTGGTGGAACAGTCGCAGGTCTGGTGGAACAGTCGCAGGTCTGGTGGAACAGTCACAGGTCTGGTGGAACATTCGCATGTCTGGTGGAACAGTCACAGGTCTGGTGGAACAGTCGCAGGTCTGGTGGAACAGTCGCAGGTCTGGCGGAACAATCGACTGTCTGGTGGAACAGTCCGTTTACAGACCACCATTCCCTTCCATTCCACACCTCGGTCGTCATAAGCAATCGTTGCACAAGCCGAGAGTGTATAACAAGTGCGAACATAAAAGCTATCAGAGAATCTTACCTTGAACTTTCTTCTCCAAGGCATGGATTACAGCGACCGCGCTCTGAAGAATGCCTAGCTTAGTGGGCGTCTTATCCGCATTATCGATATAGAGAGTTACCAAGCGCCCGAGCTCTTCAAACGCGCTGTTAATGTCACGAACTCTTATACTGTTGACCGCAACCCACGGCCGAAGAGGAGAAATGGCACAGCGTGTTAAAAATATGTCAAGGTTTACTGCGCCTTCCGCCCGTACGTCCACACATTTTATAAAAATATTCTTCTAAATAAATACTGCCAGAATGTTATCATATACTACACAGCGTGTTAAAAACATGTCAAGATTTACTTCGCCTTCCGTCCGCACGTACACACTTGTGATTAACGTGTTCTTCTACCTTAATATTGCCAATATGTTCTCATATACTAAGGTAAAATGGTGTCTATCATAGAATCTATTGGAAAAAGATCGATGTCTTAAAACCGTTAGAGTATCTAACACATTAGTTATCAATCTTACACGCCAGTTCATTTCAATGTTGAACGATGTGATTTCGAGTAATTTAGTTTATGACAACACAATTTCGGGCTGCAGGAATATTCATAATATTGACCCTAAAATGAGGTAGATGACTAGGTACCGGTTGAGCATAGCTCAAAATGGTAACTAATATTAGCTCAAAGTTCTAGTTAAATATTATTTAAATATAATAGTTAACTATTAGATCTAGTTATTCCAAGACCACAAGATGGCGAACTTCCATGAGCTGCAAACTACAAAAAATAATTTAAAAGCTAAGTTAGCTTTAAAATGCTTGATCCTATAATGTAAACTTAAGTAAACGAATCCATTAAATAGAATAAAGCATTTATAACGTTTCGAGTAGTGTTATAATAATTTTTGAACGTGAATATTTTCTGTCCTGTTTGGATTATTTCTATTTATTATTAAAGACTATTATTAGATCATTTCTATTTATTATTAAAGAATATTATTAGATAATTTCTATTTATTATTAGAGAACATTATTAGATTATTTCTATTTATCATTAAATAATATTATTATAGAAGCTGCTTACCGCTCTCGCGCGTTGTTGGCATGGCGACGCTCCTTCTCCCGCACAGCTTTCGTCTCAGGATCCAAAGACTCGTCTTCTTCCTCACTGTGAACGAAATAAGCGATCAGTACACGCATTCAGGATGAAAGTTCATGCTATACCTTACTATAGGTATTGGTAAACTAACACGTAAACTAGGCTGCATGGTCAGGCAGTGCCGTGATAGAGGACTAGGTAAACTAAAGTTATACCTTACTATAGGACTTGGTAAACTAACTCGTTAACTAGGCTGCATGGTCAGGCAGTATCGTAATAGTAGACTAGGTAAACTAACACGTTCACTAGGCTGCAAGGTTAGGCCGTGCCGTAATAGAGGACTAGGTAAACTAACACGTTCACTAGGCTGCAAGGTTAGGCGGTGCCGTAATAGAGGACTAGGTAAACTAACGCGTTCCCTAGGCTGCATGGTTAGGTTTTACCTTCCCTTCATACTAGAGGCACAGTTAACCTTTAGTCTACTGACGGTTACTCCTGGTACCAGGCAGGTACGAATAGCGCGGACGACGCGTAATGTATCCGTAAACTGTACCTGTTATGTATCCGTAAAATGCAACTGTTATGTATCCGTTAACTGTACCTGTAATGTATCCGTGAACTGCCCCTCATGCACGAGGGCAAAACCTAAACCTGTAGCCTCTTCATTGTTACATTTTGGCCTACGTATAAATGTAGTCACTAATGCTATTCAAATCTAAAGGCCTGGTATCTGGAGTTACCGTAAGTAGAGGAAGGCCTAACAAAAACGACAAGGCTGGTGAATCGCATCAACTCTCCTTCAGGACTTGGGTGAAAACAGCAACAAATTGCCGATAAGATTCCATACAATTGACATGCACAAATGTTGCATATTAGATCCCATACAAATTGCTAGGCACAAATGTTGCAGATATGATTCCATACGCAGTGGGCACTGGGATACGCATAAACTAATTTTATTTCATGCGTTGCAACGTAACTCATTTATCGTAAAAAGTCAGTTCGTCTGACAAAAAATGGATGGAATAATGCATTCGAATGATTTACCGTCGAGAGGACATAGGTGTAAGAGGGAGGCAGCGAGTTTACAAGCTTCATCTCAAACTTTGGTCGGTTAAAAATTGAGCTAAGAACGCACGTCACAATCGAGCTAAGAACCCACGTCACAATCGGATTAAGAACATGCGTCACAATCGAGCTAAAAACCCACTTCACAATCGCGCTACATTTCTCACTACATCATAAGCACAACATTCTTCACCACATCATAGGCACAATAACGTTGATATCTTTCGCGGCAATATATAGCAACTCCAAGAACACACAATTAAGACGATGTAGGTCGCAACAAATCCAAGAAGTGGAACGCCAAATTATCCTAGTTCGAAAAAACAATAAAAACTTGCGCCGAAATGTGAACTAGAATGCGTCATGATCGGACCATGAAATCAACGGGCTCTATGGCATATCGCCCTAGAATTCGCCTAAGGCTTTTTGAATTTATTAGACAACTCCCATTTAATATCAAACTATTCCAGACGCGACAAACATTCTACTTAATAAAACACTGAAGCTGCAATGCCCATAACAGGCTTCAGAGCAAGTAACATTCAACGCTGAAATGACCACACTGACACTGACCTTAACGACGCTGACCAGACCACGTTAGACTGACACTGACCAGACGACACCATACCAACACTGGCCAGACCACATTAGATTGACACTGACCAGACCAGACCGGATCAACACTGCCTTGGACAGACCAGACCGGATCAACACTGCCCAAACCAGACCGACAATGAACAGACCAGACCGGATCAACACTGCCCAAACCAGACCGACACTGAACAGACCAGACCGGATCAACACTGCCCAAACCAGACCGACACTGAACAGACCAGACCGGATCAACACTGCCCAAACCAGACCGACACTGAACAGACCAGACCGGATCAGCCCTGCCCAAACCAGACCGAAACTGAACAGACCAGACCGGATCAACACTGCCAAAACTAGACCGACACAGAAAAGACCAGATCAAAACAGACGTAGAGTGCAGCTAAGAAATAAAAATTCACCTTCCGAGGTGCAGGCCGGCCATGGCTGCAGGTCCTGGAGCAGCTGTTGCGGTCACCATGTTGCCTCCTCCTCGCTCCATAGTCTTGAAGCTGGACATTGGAACAGGTCTTTAATTCTCAAGCTGGACATTGGAACAGGTCTTTAATTCTCAAGCTGGACATTGGAACAGGTCTTTAATTCTAACAACCTTCTTTGCTATACGCAACCACAACCTTCTTTGCTATACGCAACAACAACCTTCTTTGCTATACCCAACAACAACCTTCTTTGCTATATGCAACAACAACCATCTTTGCTATACGCAACAACAACCTTCCTTGCTATACCCAACAACAAACTTCCTTGTTATATGCAACCACAACCTCCTTTTTGATCCACAACCACAACTTCTATTGTGATCCGCAACCTGATCAGTCCTCCCGTGCAACCACAAAATATCACAACCAACAACACAAAACAAATTCCACTCAATGTCATGAGACTGAAAATATAATGAGACTCCGAACATCATTGTTTGTTCAAGGATGATAAAATGATTTGTACAATGATGCCTCTTGTAGCTCCTGATGAAGCATAACTTTCATCGGGTAACAACTGTTTGCCATCCTACCCAACACAAAATAAAAAATAAAAAAACGCCATCACACTGCAGATCAGCAAACCTTCCAATCACACGCAGAAATACGTGTTACAGAAGGATTCTTAGAAGTTAGTGGACTGGGCATAAGCAACTGAAGAATACTTATGAGATAAAAGTCAGCGAGGTTACCGATTTTTGGAAGCAAAACATAAGATTAAATGAAAACGGACCTATATGTCCGTAAATAATCGCTGGATAACAGTCCCATTCAAAGCTTAAACTCGAGTGGTGATGCGTAACAGAGCAAAAAGCCTAACGGAGTCTGGGCTGAAAAGTAACAGGTGCAACAGTTATAACAGTCTGGGATGAGAAGCTGCAACAGTCTAGTTGTAAAGTATATTACACACAAAAAAATAAAAAATAAAAAAATAAGAGCAAACCATGCTAGATATGCAACTGACCAAGAAACTTCAATCATGATCATATCAAGGTCCGCATTAAAAAATAACGAAAATGAAGCACTTGCAGAAATTGTAATGTCAATACAGCGCTTAAGACGGATGGAATTATAATCGTAAGTGGGTATCGCAGAAATTATAAGGTCAATAGTGTTTAGGATAAATAAAATTATACCCCCACTTGGGGCACGTATTCTTACCGCCTGCTGCGCTTGCCAGCTTTGGCTGACACTGCCCCGGTGGTGCCCAGCATGCCCACCGCGCCCCCCGCAGCCATGTCGTCTCCTTTCAAGTCTTTGTCTTTCATATCTAAACCTGCAATACACAGCAAACATTTCAATAAATATGTATTGAAATACATTCATTCAATATGATGAAGATCTACACAAAGTCACATATTCTTCTCGTGCCTCGAAAAAGCAAGAAAGTGCGAGTAGGTAACGTAATAAAATTTTTGTATTAATATACATCTTTGCATATGCAAATGTGCAGTGCGGGAAAGGGTACTAGCACATGTAAGATAACTGTACTTGGTTCAGGACGTCTCACCTGTAGGAGGGATGGACCTAAGGTCCTGGGTGGGCAGAGCGTCTCACCTGTAGGAGGGATGGACCTAAGGTCCTGGGTGGGCAGGACGTCTCACCTGTAGGAGGGATGGACCTAAGGTCCTGGGTGGGCAGGNGCAGCTAAATTACATTCATATTCTATGAGGCAAGATGTACAATTGTACATGCTTAGTATAGGTTATAATAAATAAATTTTGCTGCTCCCCTGCTCTAGTAATGCAGCTAAATTACATTCATATTCTATGAGGCAAGATGTACAATTGTACATGCTTAGTATAGGTTATAATAAATAAATTTTGCTGCTCCCCTGCTCTAGTAATGCAGCTAAATTACATTCATATTCTATGAGGCAAGATGTACAATTATACATGCTTACTATAGGTTATAATAAATAAATTTTGCTGCTCCCCTGCTCTAGTAATGCAGCTAAATTACATTCATGTTCTATGAGGCAAGATGTACAATTCTACATGCTTAGTATAGGTTATAATAAATACACTATCCTGCACAGGTCAATATCCGGTAAAGGCTCCCCGGGAAAATGACAACCAAGATCAACGTACAAGCAACCTGTACAACTTTATTTATTATTTACGCTATGATGAGTCCCGGCCATCAGGCCTGTACAACTGCCCGCTGGTGTTTACTGTCCACTTGACAGGTGCTATACACCGTCCATTTGGCAGGTGCTACCTGTACACCAGTTCATGCAGCAAATTTACTGATGCAAGTTAGAGCACTAATAGCAAGAACTAATATAAAGCAAGAGGGTAGATAAAGCAAGAACCGGCGTTGAAGCTACAGGTGCCCAATGGTCCTCTAACCTTGCTACGTACCAACGAGGCTTTTCATAGATAACATCGCCACGTTACCAAGCATTGCGTTATTGAAATGATGCATGGGAAGGATGCTTAGTGAGAGGATACGTGAACTGATACATGGAGAGGATGTTTAGAGGCCAGAAATACCACGGCTTTGGGCTACTTGCACAGATATGAATTAAGGGCAGAAAGTAGGAATTACTTAAGGTAATTAAAAGGAGGAGGTAGGAAGAAGGAGGTAGGAAGGAGTATGAGGTAGGAAGAAGGGGGTAGGAAGGAGGATGAGGTCGGAAGAAGGGGGTAGCAAGAAGTAGGTACGAAGAAGGGGGTAGGATGAAGGAGGTAGGATGGAGGAGGTAGGATGAAGGAGGTAGGAAGGAGGTAGTTAGTAGAAGGTAGGAAAAAGATAATAGGCAGAAGGTAATAAGAAGTGGGGCAAGGAAGTCAACTCAAGGAACATGCGTGTTGAGCTTCGCATGTAACAGCGCCCAGGCCTCCGCCACGACTACGAGCGAAGAATTCTTGACGCGGCTAGGGCCATCAAATTCATTCAATTTATTAATGCAATCTGGATTGAGATGTTGCTGAGAGATTGATAAGAGGTTAATTCAGCGTTGAACTTCTGCACTTCACTGGAACATTTCGTTAGTAAGAACATCAGCCTTCACGGGAACATTTCGTTAGTAAGAACATCAGCCTTCACGGGAACATTTCGTTAGTAAGAACATCAGCCTTCAGGGGAACAATTCGTTAGTAAAGAACATCAGCCTTCAGGGGAACATTCCATTAGTAAAGAACTTCAGCCTTCACGAAGGCCGGCAGGTTACCTCCATGATCTGGTCCCTGAGGTAGTCGATTGCGGACTCCAGTTTCTCCTCAGGCATGCGCTGCCATCAAACCAAGGCAAGGCTTTCATCAGTTACTATTTTTATGCTTAATGTATAGTCTTATTAACGTTAAGCATCATTATTTATTGTCAAGACCAAGTTCGTGACTGCGAAGAAGGCTGTATTTTGCTTCAATTCGTACAAATTCAATAAAGGTTTAGGTTTAGTATAAATAATTTCAGGCCGAGTTAATAAAGGTTTTGACACGACGCCGAGCGAGTCATCTTCCAGAGCCCCGCTGAGATCAAGAAGATGGTAGCGCTGTCTTGTGGCTCGAAATAAGGGTCGAGTTACTGGGTCTTGTTGAAGAGCGAAGGTCTGCATGATCGTAATAACAAACTATTTACAGTTGGGGGACCTAATTTGAGACTAGGACTTAGTTCTAGACTAGGAGAAGCTATGAGTGACGCCTTGGTCGGGGCTAGGAGAAGCCAGTCTTTGACTAGCGACTAGAAGGACCTAGTTTCAGTGACTAGGAGGAGCTATGAGTGACTCCTTGGTCGGGACCTTGGTTGGGACTAGAAGCTAGGTTGAGACTAGCGACTAGAACCCCCTAGTTTCAGACCTGTAGAAGCTATGAGTGACTCCTTGGTCGGGGCTAGGAGAAGCTAGGTTGAGACTAGCGACTAGAAGGATCTAGTTTCGGACTAGAAGAAGCTATGACTGACTCCTTGGTTGGAACCTTGGTCGGGGCTAGGAGAAGCTAGATTGAGACTAGCGACTAGAAGGACCCCCTAGTTCTAGACCAGGACGAGCTCTGAGTAACTCTTTGGTCGGGACTAGAAGCTAGGCTAAGACTAGCGACTAGAGCCCCTAGTTCTAGACCAGGACGAGCTCTGAGTAACTCTTTGGTCGGGACTAGAAGCTAGGCTAAGACTAGCGACTAGAAAGAACCCCCTAGTTCTAGACCAGGATGAGCTCTGAGTAACTCCTTGGTCGGGACTAGAAGCTAGGCTAAGACTAGCGACTAGAACCCCCTAGTTCCAGAGACCAGGACGAGCTCTGAGTAACTCACAAGATGATGGGATCTGTCGTAGGCGGGGGACGTGGGTGTGTGGGGTACAGGCCACGAGGATTGAGCTGCCCCCACGCTGGTGTTGCTCAGGGGGGGTGGGGAGGTGGCAGACACGGGGGTGCCGGGGTTACTTGTGTACCCACCAACACCCGTAGCTTGGGGACCGCTCTCAGCGCTCGGGTATATCTGGGCACCATTACCTCATGTCAGGTGTCTGGCGTCACTAGTTACTACCATTACTAGTTACGTCACTAGTTACTACCATTACTGCATATGTTGTCACTTGGAAGCATTGATAAACCACTACAATGATCTTGATGAAAGAATTATTAAATCACTACAATTATTATATCACTACAATTATTAAACCACTCAATTATCAAACCTGGCATTACTAGTTACTACTTACTACCATTACTGCATATGTTGTCACTTGGAACCATTGATAAAACACTACAATTATCGGTAATACTAAAATTTTATACAATTACAATTATCATTAAACTACCGACTATTGCCAATTATTAGGAACATTGACAATAACGCCAGGATGAAGGAATAAAAATGTAACTAAAATCTACTAGTACTGATGCTATCTAACCTTGTAAGTAAGGTAAATAACTGATTACTAGGAGATATGAACGCGTTTTTTGACAGTTCAAGCCCAGTCTGATCATTACAGCTCGTAGGGATCTGTACATAGTCTCGGATAAATAAACGATCGAAAGTTTGGACTTCACAAGATTTTTCCGATTCAGAAGAAGAGAATTGACATGAAATAATATGAACAACGGTTAGATAGCACAGTAACGGAATATATTTCTTAAGGACAACCTAAAAATCTAATGATTCCTGTGGCAAAAAGTTTGCAAGAATAATTCAGGAGCTAAGGTCGCACTAGCGTTCAATTTTCCGACGAATAGATTGAAACAAAAGAACCCTTTTACCATGAAAACTCAAGTAGATCTAAATTTTCAAATACCTGATATCTCGTTTACTAATGTTAATCTAAAAGTTGCTCTAGTTACTACAAATAAAGAGGAAGAAAATGGGGAAAAGAAGAAGAAAAACTATGGGTTGGACTGAGGCCTTACCGAGACCAAAGTTTTGCCCAAATTATCAGAAGCATGAGGAGGAAAAGACGAAGAAAAATGGGGAAAAGAAGAAGAAAAATGGGAAAAAGAAGAAGAAACATGGGGAAAGAAAAATGGGGAAAAGAAGAAAAATGGGGAAAAGAAGAAGAAAAACTATGGGTTGAACTGAGGCCTTACCGAGACCAAAGTTTTGCCCAAGTTATCAGAAGCATGAGGAGTGGTGGTGGGCGGAGGAGGGTGCGTGTGGGGCAATGGACTGTGTGTGTAGTGCGGAGATGAAGTGGGTACGACGATGCCCGTTGCCCCTGTAGTGCCACTCGCACCACTCCCCCCTCTGAACGATGACATGGGCGGTAGACCTGCACCACCCAAGTGTTCGTAGGTCTGACCAGGACACAGGAGTGGCGTGTTATCAGAGGCTGGCATAACTAGCAGCCTTAGCCATAAGACACCACAAACATTTTCTCTATGGACTTTTATTCTAGTGGGTTTTCAGCATTGCGCATGAATGTCCCATAGAAGAGGTGGTTCTAAGTAAATGACTATAGCCATAAGACACCACAAACATTTTCTCTAGGGGCTTTAATTCTAGTGGGTCTTCAACATCTCGCAAGAATGTCCCATAGAAAAGGTGGTACTAAGTGAATGACTTTAGCCATAAGACACCACAAACATTTTACTAGGGACTTTTATTCTAGTGGGTCTTTAGCATTGCGCAAGAATGTCCTATATAAAAGGTGGTTCTAAGTGATTGACTTTAGCCATAACTCCATAACTGAACTCTTATCTCCCGATAAGTCAGTTAACAATCGGTATAAAATACGACACGGGGACGTGGCATAAGTTACGTGAGTCCTTGCGTGACTGCGAACAGTTAGTTCAAAAATTTCAGTTCTACGGTTTAGTTCTTGAAATAATTCTTGAGATCAGCTCTTGAAATTAGTTCTTGAGTTCACTTCTTGTTATGATTTCTGAGGATCAGTTCAAGTTCGTAAAGCAAGATCCTTGATATCAGGATTTTCTCACAGGCGACGCCAAAATTTGAAGGTCGGTCGAAACGAGTAATGATAACATGAAATGATTAAATGATAAGTAGACAGATCGCGGTACATGAAATGATTGGATGATAAGGAGATAGATCATTGTGAAGATGAAAAAGTAGCCGAAAATTGCCCACATAGGAGATTAAGATGAAAGAGAGACAGCACATTGAACAACATACAATAAAGTCGCTTGTACCGATGCAGTAGACAGATGACTAATATCAATACAATTACAATTCTACTACAAATTACTAGCTACAACAAAAGATATACGATATCTGATAATTCATGTTTTTCATATGCCAGTCTGAGCTACAGCAAAATGAAACTGAGGAATGAGAAAGGCAAATTTTAGCAGTGGAATGAAATGCTTTACTTCAGCCGACTTGAAATACTAGTCTGCCCAACGACTGCTCAATAGTCTGCTTGAGCAGACTTGAAAGAGTCTTCTCAACGACTGTTCAATATAGTCTGCTTGAGCAGACTTGAAATAGTCGGCTCAAATAGTCAACGTGTTCCTAACATGTTTCGACACCGACACGAGCCTCGATGTGTTCATGTACACAAAATGCACATGGGTACGTAATGCAGATGGGTACATAATGCATGTGGGTACGTAATGCAGATGGGTACATAATGTACATGGGTACGTAATGCATGTGGTACACACTAGTGTGCGCATGTAGGACAGCACACTGCACACTTATTCTTATAACTCGTACAGTACACTTCACAGAGCACGGCACTACTCAGGACAGACACAGCACACATCAGCAAGTGTCAGCACGACACAGCACATACCAGCAAGTGTCAGCACGACACAGCACATACCAGCAAGTGTCAGCACGACACAGCACATACCAGCAAGTGTCAGCACGACACAGCACACACCAGCAAGTTTCAGCACGACACAGCACACACCAGCAAGTGTCAGCACGACACAGCACAAACACATACCAGCAAGTGTCAGCACGATACAGCAAGTGTCAGCACGACACAGCAAGTGTCAGCACGACACAGCAAGTGTCAGCACGACACAGCACATACCAGCAAGTGTCAGCACGACACAGCACACACCAGCAAGTGTCAGCATGACACAGCACACACCAGCAAGTGTCAGCATGACACAGCACACAGCAGCAAGTGTCAGCACGACACAGCAAGTGTCAGCACGACACAGCAAGTGTCAGCACAACACAGCAAAAGTCAGCACGACACAGCAAGTGTCAGCAAGACACAGCACGACGTGAGCAGAGGAGCTACCCACCATGTGGTCAGCAGGTATGTGGGAGATGCTGCTGTACTGGTGGGGGGCGGTCATCATGCCAGGGTAGTGGTAGGGCCCAGCGCCCCCCGCCACGGACGCCGCCCCTGCCGTGTTCCACAGGTCACCTCCACCATTGCTGCCACCTTCTGAAACAAGGCAGCTTTTAGTTGCCACACACGACACTACTACACGACACACGAGTCTCTTACACGACACACACGACACTCTTACACGACACCCTTACACGACACACACGAGTCTCTTACACGACACACCGAGTCTCTTACACGACACACCGAGTCTCTTACACGACACTCTTACGCGACACACTGAGTCTCTTACACGACACACGACACTCTTACACGACACACACGAGTCTCTTACACGACACACACGAGTCTCTTACACGACACACGAGTCTCTTACACGACACACACGAGTCTCTTACACGACACACGAGTCTCTTACACGACACACACGAGTCTCTTACACGACACACGAGTCTCTTACACGACACACACACACACGACATCACTCACCAGACCATAGTAGCAGTATGGTCTAGACAGTATGACCCATATATATTCCATCAGTGTACTCACCAAGACCATACTGGCAGTATGGTCTTGACAGTATAACTCGTATACATTTCATCAGTGTACCCACCAAGACCACACTTGCACCACCATCACTCACCAGACCATACAGTATGGTCTAGAGTCTAGACAGTATGACTCGTATATATATTCATCAGTGTACCCACCAAGACCATACTAGCAGTATGGTCTAGACAGTATGACTCATATACATTTCATCAGTGTACCCACCAAGACCATACTGGCAGTATGGTCTAGACAGTATGACCCATATATATTCATCAGTGTACCCACCAAGACCATAGTAGCCATCAGCGTAGACCCCGGCGCTGGACTTAGGTGAGGGGTAGCGAGGGGAGTCCTGCGTGAAGTCGTCGCTCCCGTACTGCACAGCAACAATTCAAACTAGCGTCAGTAATCCCACTAAAGACTATGAGATGTTACGCGGCCTAAGCCAATCAAGAACAAATCGTAATGGTCATTGATATTTGTACGTAATCTGACAATTCAAACTCGTGTCAGTAATCCCACTCAAGACGATGAGATGTTACGCGGCCTAAGCCAATCAAGTACAAATCGTAATGGTCATTGATATTTGTACGTAATCTGAAAGAAAACGTGTTAATATGTGCAAAGAAATTAATGAATTTAGGTAAGTCATTCTGCCGCTGAGACTAAAAAGCGTTCGGATTACTCCTACACGCGCCGCTTGTGCATTAGTTAGGACAAAATTTTGTGCATTTAAAGTCCTAAATAAAGCCCGTCCGCAAAAACCAGCTCGTGGCCCACGTTGTTCGAATGTAATGCTGTACCATTAATGAAGTTTTAATTTATGAGCAGTTGGAGAACTTGTATACAATGATTCATTTTCTTACTCAAAATTATACCAAAAATATCAACAACATACGAGGCCTTAGATATCGCGGCGAAGATCACCAAAAGGGGTAAGTAATATTCCATTCAGGTGTAACCACATCAACGTAAATAATGCAGTAACCGGTCAATAATCGCTGGAATTACTACGTAACAAATATACGTATCAATATATGGAGGAGCCACTGCAAGTAAAGTCTAGTTGAGAGCGACCACACCGCAAGATATACTATATGGAACCGTGGCAGGTCACAGGTAGATGGTAAATAATCGATTGAGTGACAACATTAATTTAAATATACGTATCAATACATGGAAAAGCCACTGCAAGTAAAATATAGTTGAGAGCGACCACACCGCAAGCTATACTATATGGAACCGTTATACTATATGGAACCGTGGCAGGTCACAGGTAGATGGTAAATAATCGATTGAGTGACAACATTAATTTAAATATACGTATCAATATATGGAAAAGCCACTGCAAGTAAAATATAGTTGAGAGCGACCACACCGCAAGCTATACTATATGGAACCGTGGCAGGTCGCAGGTAGATGGTAAATAATCGATTAAGTGACATTAATAAAAATATACGTATCTATATATGTAGGAGCCCCTGCAAGTAAAGTCTAGTTGCGAGCGACCACACCGCAAGATATACTATATGGAACCGTGGCAGGTCGCAGGTGGTGCCCGCATCAAACAATTCCTCGAAGCTGCCATTAGCATACCAACCTTGCCCCCTTCCTGATCACAGTCTGCCCAGTGATGATAACTCTAAGATCGCTTCTTTGCCAATACTTCATCCGTCGCTTAACTCTATATAAAATAATAGCTTTTATACTCAGAATACAAACGGAGAAAATGCCCTACATATGCGCGTTCCGCTAATTCATTTCATATAATGCATGGAATTATATTTTTAATTACAAGAAACTAATTGATACTAACTTCGTGATTTTTCGTGTGGGTGTTTCAAACCAAGTAACGAAATTCATTAAACGCGTGAACGCCAGCGGACAAACATCGATAGACCGTAACGTGTTCAATATGGCATGAAAGCGATGGAACGTTACAATACCAGTGTTACTTCACTGTACCAGTGCTACTTCACACTGTGCCAATGCTGGACAACCTGTATCAGTACTGTACTAATCAACCTGTACAGTATTGCTGACCATCATGATAAACATGGAGCAAACAGAATAGGTATTATATGAAATCAATTACGGAGCATCCTACCAAAGCGTAAGGTTCCAATATAAAAAAAAACAGCATGACTTTAAAACGTCAATGAAAACATAGATGTTATAACTTACATATCCAGCAGGAGACGTTTGGTCCATGTAGGAATTGTAGTACGGTGACTTCTGATTCAATCGAGCTTGTCTCTTATTTACTACGTAAGGGTTAGGAGCTTTACCCGGAGCTGGACGATGCGTCGAGCTGTTATTGTTGTAGCTCTGCGAATTGATGAAATCAAAGCTGAATTGACTATCTCTTTTCGCGAGGCCGGAAGAAGTGATAGAAGGATAGCAGTAGTTGCCCGCTGTGTAGGTAGCGTGAAGAGGATATCCTTGCGGCATCATGCCATACACATTCGAGCTGCCGTTCTGCTCATTCAGTAGAGCTTGCTGCAGCTGAATCATTGACATACGTTGCTGCTGCTGCTGCTGGTACATGGGACTTTGATGATGATGATGCATGGCACTTTGTTGATGCTGCTGATGCATAGGACTTCGCTGCAGCTGATGCATGGCACGTTGCTGCTGCTGCTGCTGCATGGCACTTTGTTGCTGCTGCTGCTGCATGGCACTTTGTTGCTGCTGCTGATGTATAGGACTTCGCTGCTGATGATGCATGGCACTCTGCTGCTGCTGATGCATAGGACTTCGCTGCTGTTGATGAATGGCACTTTGTTGCTGATCAAGCATGGGACTTTGCTGCTGCTGATGCATGGCATTTTGTTGCTGCTGCTGCTGCTGCAACGCACTTAGCTGTTGCTGATGCATAGGACTTCGCTGTTGCGGAGTCGCCGGACTTTGCCGTTGCTGTGGAGTTGTTGGACTTTGACGCTGCTCATTTATTTGACTTTGCTGCTGCTGTATAATCTGATGTTGCTGAGTCATTTGAATTTGTTGCTGCTGAGTCATTTGACTTTGTTGCTGCTGAGTCATTTGACTGTGCTGCTGCTGCTGCTGGGAATTAATGTTAATTTGCTGTTGTGGATTAGCTGAAGTTGTTTGCAGTTGACTCAACAAACTGTTGGTCATGAGGTGTTGCTGACCAGGACTGCCCCCCATGCCCGCTGAGGGAACATTACCACTCGTAGGATCTTGATGCCCAACTACTTTCACGGGACTAGACTCTTCACTGGGTGGCGTCCAAGGTAACAGAGTCGATGGTTGGTAATTAGCAGGCAACGTATGCGATGGTCCGTAGCCATTGGTCGTATGGTTGTCACCGATAACTCTCATGGTTCCCAAGTTTGAGCTTTGGCTAGCACCGTTCTGAGGTGGAGTGTGCACGTTAGGCTGGATGAAGAACTGTAGATCTGCTCCTACTTGAGCCATTCTCATCCGTCCGCTATAATTAATTAGGCCGCCATCTTATGATATATTACAGTCAAACAAAAATACTGAGAATAATGTTGGATCAACTTTTAAATGAAGTAGAAATGAAGTTATTTGTATATAGATTCGTCGACAAAATTCTAGAAATCAAACTGTGTTTATGTTCAATATACTGTAAAATATATAGAATGATATTTACAAATATTTGAAATCAAGAAATGACAAAAAATTCTACCAATGATATTATAATAGTAAAGGGTACTCGGTGAAGGCAGTAATTGAGCTATCAAGTACCTATATCCTATACAAAATACAATTGATGAAGGATAATAGAAACTGGTAGTTCAACAATTGTGTAGCTCGTTAGTGAGAAATTCTGATAGTCGTTGTCATGATTATTAGCGCTCTTACTGCAATACTATTATCCCCACAGTAAGCAAGCATTACGAAACAAATAAATACATTATACAATCAATATACGAGCAACTACTGACTCATAAATAGAACACATGCAGACGTGTATGATAGAGGATGAAGCTACCCGAAATAACGCGGGTACATTGAGCATATTTATATTAAAACTACTCACTAAAACTACTCACTACTGAAAATACACATTACTCACTAATATATCAACTATTGACTCATAAATAGAGCGCATGCAGGCGTGTCTGATAGAGGATAAAGGTACCCGAAATAACGTGATTACATCGAGTATATTTATATTAAAACTACTCACTACTCACTGAAACTACTCGCTACTAAAACTACTCACTATTCACTAATATATCAACTACTAACTCATAAATAGAGCGCATGCAGACGTGTATGATAGAGGATGAAGCTACCCGAAATAGCGCGGTTACATTGAGCATTGTGAGCGGTGCACTAAATTTGAGGTGGCAGCTCCGCAAGAACACGAGATGATGTCTCTGCAGCCGAAGACACGCGCAACATCCCTTGCAAGAAGGGACAAGGCATGAGAGAGAACACGGAGAACTCAAGGGGAGAGGGTGCAAGCAAAAAGAAAAGTCAATGATAGAGGAAGAGATGGAAGGCGGTCTTGGAAACTGTTGCCGACACTCGCCATTGGTCGGTGAACAACAAGCCACGCCTCTTCTTAAAGGGGATAATAGAAATTACACAGCTTTTTCAGCTCTCGGTGGCTCCATTGATCCTTGTTCTTAGGAGATGAGAACAAGAGTTGCCGGACCATCGCATAAGATGAGATCGTCAAAGAGCGCCTAACGCGACCGTAAGCCGCGACCTGGCGACCACCCTCGGCATCACGCCGCCCTGCCTGCACGCGCTATACCCTCAACTTATTACTGTTGCTCAGTCATGCATGTACAACTTATAGTATAATTTTATAGGTTTTATAAAAGGTATAATATATTTTATAGGTTTAAAATATAAAAATATGTAATTTTTATATTTTTATAAACATTTTATGAACTAAGCAACTGCTATATATAATCTATACAATTTTACATTACAAGCATCTATAGTACCTATACTATAGGGTGATTCAAAGAAACTTCCTATTTTGTATCTCGCGCCAAGCAGCCAGATATTGTGGTTAAAACGCGAGGAGTATTTTATTTGAAAGGCAAGGTCATGAAGTTTTGTGTCCCGCCTAGTCAATTGCTACTGTGCATTAGACAATCGAGCAGCGTGCGTTTGCTGTCGAGGCGTACTTTTCTAATGGCCGTTTTGTAGAGCAGATGCGACTTCTTTGGCCGGCCCGGTCTCCCAATTTGGATCAGTATGATTTTTCTTATGAGATTATCTTAGATGAATTGTTTACAATGACTGTCCATGAACATTACATTATTTGAAGTCCAACATACGCCAAGCCATCGTCAACATACCCGTCAATATGCTTCAGCGAGTTGAATGAAATTTCAAAAATCGACTAACTGAATGCATTAACGATATGACGATATGGGGTCGTCTTTTGTCTGGTGTCTTTAAAACTAAGTGATACAAAATCCAGGTAATTTATTTATCAATAAAATTTTTATTGCAATGACAACTTTTCCAGTTATTTTTTATCGAGCTTTCAAATTAGGAAGTTTTCGTGAATCACTCTGTATTACTATTCTGAGTATTCTCCGTACCTATATTTAAGAAGCCATGCAACACCATATAGCCTATTTTTTCCCCTAGAAAGTGATATTACCACGCATCTATAACCAATAATACAATAAATACTAAATCTACATACTATTGTCAATAAAAACTTATACATTAAAGAGATGAATAATGTTATAATGCTATTTTTTAGTGGTAAAATATGTTTTGAAAAGATCAGCATTGAAAATACATTCACCGCGACGAGTCTCCGTCCCTCATAATCCCGGCATCGAAGAAAATATCACATTTTCTTCCGCAAAACTTCTGAAATCTTTAATGGCTTTTCAAGGTAGGGAGGGACATCAAGGCCGCACATGAATAGATACTATTTTCTTGTGAATTAATCATTTGTTTTAACACAAATTTTACCAAAAACGTGCACACGCTTAAAGAAATTATTTTCAAATATTAAGATACCAGGGGAGGTGTTAACAATGCTTCATGTTTGTTTTAGGCTATCATCTCGTTTTGAGAAGGAGCTGTAATTAAAAGAACGCCGTAAAAATGTAACGCTCTCAAAAGGCACGCTTATTTCAACACTTGACTCAATTAATATGCTTACCATTAAATTCGATAAAAGTGGATACCAGATTACCACACCGACTATTGGTACTTGTTACTCAACTAGTTACAAGCACAATAACTCATCAAAAGCACAGCAGGCAGACGAGTTTAACACCGACTACTGGTACTAGTTACTTAACTAGTTACAGGCACAGTAACTTATCACAAGCATAAGTAGACGAATGTGGCACCGACTAGTGGTCTAGTTCTCAACTAGTTACACAGTAACTCATCACAAGCACAGCAGGGGAAGAGTGTGACACCGACTAGTGGTACTAGCTACTCAACTAGTTACAAGCACAGCAGGCAGACGAATCCGTAGACAGTCAAAAACACCGACTACTAGCACTAGTTACTCAACTAGTTACAGGCAAAGTAACTCGTCACAAGCACAGCAGGGAGACGAGTGGCACCGACCACTGGTACCAGTTACTCAACTAGTTACCGGTACAGTAACTCATCACAAACACAGCAGAGAGACGAGTGTGACACCGAATACTGGCACTAGTTACTCAACTAGTTACAGGCACAGTAACTCATCACAAGCATAAGTAGATGAGTGTGACACCGACTACTGGTAGTACTCAACTAGTTACAGGCACTGTAACTGATCACATACACAGCAAGGAGATGAGTGTCACACCGACTAGTGTTACTAGCTACTCAACTAGTTACAAGCACAGTAACTCATCACAAGCACAGCAGGGAGACGAGTGTCACAACAACTACTGGCACTAGTTACTCAACTAGTTACAAGCACAGTAACTCATCACAAACACAGCAGGGAGGGCCAATAAGCAGGAGAGTGTGGGAGGAGGCAAGGTTTTAACGCTCACAACCGAGACCGCTGAACGAACTTGACTCCTGCTACCGTGGGCTAGCGATGACAATGTGGAAGCTTCCGACCCATCACACACGGAAAGAACATTACTCACGAATATCAAGAGAAATAGGGAGTAAAATTACTTTAGTGAGCATAGGAGGAAGGAAGAGATGAGAAGCATGAGGTAGGTAAATAGAGTAAAATATTAAGAATTGGACAGGACACTGAAAAACCTACAAGAATGCTACGTTAGTTGACATAGGAAAAAGAACACAATTGTCAAGCGTGAAGACGAGTTAGGTATCACGAGCGTAACACAAGATTAGGTGATTTCATTGTTATTCGATATGAAAAGAAGATATTAGCCTTACGAAGTGGGTTAATAATAAGAAACCTTAACAATTTTCCGGTGAGGATACACTTCAGCAGATAATTGACCAACACACACTGAGAGAAATGGGCGGGTCTGGATGACCCACTTTGATGAGTCAACCGCGTCCGAAAATCGATGCACTTTTTTGGCTCACTTGCCCCATTTGTGGGTCATACTGACCCATTAAATTTCAAGCATGACTCACTTATGGCGTTAAATCGCTCTGACGCTCAGATGCTAACTACGTCTCCATGCTACGGGTGGCGTCATAAGGGATTTGACGTCACAAGTGAGTCATGCCTGGAATTTAATGGGTCAGTATGACCCACAAATGGGGCAAGTGAGTCAAAAAAGCGCATCGATTTTCGGACGCGGTTGACTCATCAAAGTGGGTCATCCAGACCCGCCCATTTCTCTCAGTGCAATTTAACAGTAATACATTTTATCTCTCAAAAAATTGTCTAAGTTTAAAAACTGAAAAAGATTATAAAATTCAGAAGGAAGCTGGACCTATACTGCTAAGGTGTGAGAAGATTAGCCGAAGAGTAATAGCCTCGCGACCCACAAGGGACCAGACGTAAAAAATAAAACTCTACGTGGGCTCTCCGGAAACTCTCCAATAAGCTCGCATCCACCCTGAGAATAAGTTAGGAACACAGGTAGTCGGAGTTGTAGGAGATACAGAAGCAATTCTCTAGGGTACGCCGGCAACGACAAAAACAATGGCACCAAGCCCCGTGACTAAAGCTAGTCAGGTCAGAGCTTTAGAGCTGAGCTAGATATTCACGGGATGGCAATGCAAAAAACGAACTTCACGACACTGAAGTGTAAACAAAAAAACTAGTGTACGTGCTTAGATGTTGTTTGGCAGGGAAGATTCCAGACAGGATTATAGGAAGCTATTGTTGCTACTGGACCCATCGTCACTCATGCGAAGACACCTCGGAAACCACTGCACTGGAAGCCAATACTGAAGGTTATACTCAAACCTTACTTGAGTATGTATTAAATCATCTGTGTGAGATGTATGGGACAAGTGCGCATGAAGTATATACCTGGTATGTATAAAGAGTAGGTAAAGAGTGCATAAAGTGCATGAAATAACAAGTAGTATGTAACAAGTGCACGTGGCACCATCTACGAATCAAGTGCATGAAGTAACACGTACGAATCAAACTCACAAAGTAACAATAAAGTACGTATCAAGTACACAAAATAGAGAACCGTATCAATTCCAAAAAATAGAGAGCAGTATCAAGTGCACGAAATAAGAAGCAGTATCAAATATGTAACAAATACTTACATGCGGTTATACAAGTACAAGTATTTATCAGGTATATAGAAATGTAACCCTTATAAAACGTAATGAACGTATTATTTGTAAACTAGAACGTATAAGGTATAGAAGTTATAAGAACATAATGATTTACCAGAACAATTGCTTGTTTACTTGAAATTTATACAAGTGTATAGATTTCAGGTGCATAAGAATACTTTAATGTAGAATAACGTAAGAGTGTACACGAACGTGTCTTGTACTAGTACAATTGCATTTTTTGAGTATAGTATACTATACAGTAAAGTAAGCTTCGAGTAGATAAGAATATATTTATGTGAAATATTGTGTGAAATATTATTATAAATAATTAATGTTTCGAACGTATTGAGGATATATTCATGTGGAGGAATGCATTAGTGCACACGGACGTATAGAGTGCAAAGGAATGTATAGGTTAGCAGCATATATTAATATATTATATTCATGTGGAGGAATGTATTGGTGCATACCAACTTAAAGAGTGCATAGGAATGTATATAGTTCTGCAGTATATATTAATACAATATATATTAGCGTGGAAGAATGTATTGGTGCACACGGGCGTATAGAGTGCATAGGAATGTATAGTTTTGCAGCATTTATCAATATAATATTATCATGTAGAAGAATGCATTAGTGTACAGTAACTGTACACGGACGCATAAAGTTAATAGTAATGATTAGGTGCATAGGACGACACCTTTTGCAGCATATATCAATTTAATATAATAATGTAGAAGATTACATTAGTGTACACGGACGTATGAAGTTGATAGGAATGATGAGGTGCATAAACGACACCAAGTATGTGCGCGCTCTGAGATACGCGAGTCTCGGGCCTATGGACAAATTCGCCACCCCCATGTCGGCCACGTGGGAAATTTTCGTCACCACTCCAGTGCAACTTTCGCTATTTAGAAGATAATTATCAATAATAGTTCATAGTTAACTAAAGGGTAAAATCTCAAGCAGGCAGAGGCAGGCTACTTGCAAAAAAAAGAACTAGTAGCGATAAATTTTTGTGTGAAATGTCCAGTCTGTATGAAGACTGGACAACCATAAATGTTCAAGGATGCAGTCCGAAATAACGCAGGGCAAATATATATATCAGAGAAGAGGTTCAGTCAGTCCAGTGGTCTGAAAATGTACTCGGTTAAACGATATTTTTCTATTCTAAGTCTCTATTTGAAATCGATTTTTAAAGTCTATTTCAAGTCGAAGCACCTAATGGTACAGAAAATTACCATTAAATGGTGTATGTGGTAGACTCACGAATCCGTAGAGTCAAAAAATAATAGTTGACTATAATGTTCAATAAATTTGTCTAGCCGCAAAATAAAAACACGCCTTACAGTTCACACCACTTCCCAAGTATCAAAATTTTCGCAAACACTTATTTTCACTCAAGATTTTTGTTTAAGGCATCTATAAATTGAATAAACAATGTATACAAGTTATCATTTTCTCACTGCAAATGCAATTTAAAGTCAACACGCTCTTGACTTCACAAGCCAGCTTCGGTAAAAAAGAGTGTCACATAAAATAATTATAATTATTAATTGACACAATAATTGTCACAAGAGTGTCACATAAAAGACACAATAATTGTCACAAGAGTTATTCACGACGCGACAATTACTAGACCAAGATCCAGACCAAGGCACTTCGTCCAGACCTTAGCACTGCACTAGCGGCGTCTCGTTAACAAGTAAATCGTGAACCGCACTCTCACCTCACGCATGTATGGCTCACACCCCCACCATGCTTAGGGATAACCTTATTCTTGTAAGACATAACCCCACCCCCGTATTAGTATCCAATACTCACCTACCTGACCGTAACACCCTCCCCCCCACCGGGGCACCTCCCATAACATCCTCCCCCACCGGAGCACCCCCATAACATCCTCCCCCACGGGCCCACCGGAGCACCCCCATAACATCCTCCCCCACCGGAGCACCCCCATAACATCCTCCCCCACCGGAGCACCCCCATAACATCCTCCCCCACCGGAGCACCCCCATAACATCCTCCCCCACGGGCCCACCGGAGCACCCCCCATAACATCCTCCCCCACCGGAGCACCTCCCATAACATCCTCCCCCACTGGAGCACCCCCATAACATCCTCCCCCACCGAAGCACCCACATCCAGCCTACCTCTGCATGCTTAAGGGGCTTGCTTCCACCCCCAGTGGCGCTAGTGGTCAAAGGCTCGGGTTAAAAAAATCTGAAGAAAAATCTTCCGAAAATTTAGCTTAATATCTTAATTTAATTAATTAATTTAATCTCCCGATGAAGCATGCATGCATTCCTGGGACTATATTTCGGATAAATTAAAATGAGGCGAGGCTAGGGCGTTCAAAGACAATAGCGATTGGTCGGCTGATTTGGAACTCTGAACGGCAATTGGCTTTTGGGATGACGCTTCACGCGATATCATTGAATTAACTCAACTTATAACAAACTTATTTCTATTGAAATAGATATGATATGTTTCAAAACATGTGCACCAAATGAAACCGATAGAATTTAGATACCCAAAGGTGAAAAATATAGACACAAACGTAGGGCTAATTAATAAAAGGTAACTAGTCTAAGTACGAATACATACGTAAATAAAGGCGCAAAATACCATTCAAAAAGTTCAAGCGAGTTTCATCTTCAGTTGTCGTCTTGGTGACGGGGAGGCCGCGTCCGGAACCCAGCTTAGCAATGGATTAGTGACCAGCTAATTAGTTTTCATATTTTCGGCCCCAACTCAACTTCAAGCCTTTAAAATCAATCAAAAATGACATGGTATCATTGTTAACTAGTCAGCGGACGACATTAGGGTGCATACGAACCAATTACTTGGATGATGAATAATGGACTGAAGACTTGGATGACGAGTAATGGACTGAAGACTTGGATGACGAGTAATGGACTGAAGACTTGGATGACGAGTAATGGACTGAAGACTTGGATGACGAGTAATGGACTGAAGACTTGGATGACGAGTAATGGACTGAAGACTTGGATGACGAGTAATGGACTGAAGACTTGGATGACGAGTAATGGACTGAAGACTTGGATGACGAGTAATGGACTGAAGACTTGGATGACGAGTAATGGACTGAAGACTTGGATGACGAGTAATGGACTGAAGACTTGGATGACGAGTAATGGACTGAAGACTTGGATGACGAGTAATGGACTGAAGACTTGGATGACGAGTAATGGACTGAAGACTTGGATGACGAGTAATGGACTGAAGACTTGGATGACGAGTAATGGACTGAAGACTTGGATGACGAGTAATNAGTACAGCTCACCATCAGTACAGCTCACCATCAGTACAGCTCGCCATCAGTACAGCTCACCATCAGTACAGCTCACCATCAGTACAGCTCGCCATGTTTAAAATTTTTGAATTTACTATTTTCTCCAATTTATGTGATTTCTAAGATGTAATACAAGACAAAATGGAGTGGTTCTTGACATGGAGTGGAGTTCGGTTCATGAAAACCTACGATAGTAAACTCCGGGGTCGGGTTTGTTTTATGAACGGAGATGGCTACTCCAAGTCAAGAATTCTAAGCCGACAAGGGGGTGCTTGCTTATACGAAGCTGAGAATAAGTAATAATGAAACTTAAGACATTAAGCCGTGCAGCTGCGACGCAGCACTTCACAAAAACACCCAACGCGAAAGAGGTGAAAAGACGTCCGGCTGCTCAAAGCAGTCGAAGAATTCTCAGGTGTGAAGACAAGTCAAAAAGGTGACAAAAGTTCGGCCTATGCGTGTCTCAAGGGATAAAAAACAAACAAGTACGCCTCGGCCCAGGCGTGATGATCATTAGGAAGGCAGGACTCAGGTATGGGGATAGAGGCATAATCCATTTACATGCACCACATCTCGGGCAACCGCGAGGTTCAGGTAAACAAATTCCTAAAAAGATCCTCCGCACAAGAGATAAACATATATCTGTTCAACACAACGCTACATCCTTCTACCACTGTTTCGTAACTGATGCCATCAAATAATGTTAGTTTTCATCAAGATTTTGTAGGCATCAGCTAACGAAGCTAAACAATGACGAGAGTACGAGATGTGCAATTTCTAAAAAGATTCTTTACAAATAAAATTGCTTTCCGCTCGGGAAAATCGGGCGGGGATTTCAAGCCAATGAGAAATTTTCTCGTGCACAGCTGCTTCATATAAAACTAAATAATGCACAGCTGCTTCATATAAAACTAAATAAACAAGTGTACGGTACGGAGTATATATCATATGAGGCATCACTCATTAACTGCTCGCTCACACACCAGCAGATAAAGTTCATAGCCGTCATAAGCGCTAGCAATGATGCTCAACGAGGTCTGCATTAATAACTTGTATAATGTATATACATCAGTTATACTATCTGCATCACGAACTTGCATATACACGCAGTAGTATGCTATCTGCATAACTAACTTGTTAATGCACGCAGTAGTATACTATCAGCATATAACTAACTTGTAAGTGTACTTGTATGTTTCTAACTCGGAAAGAATGGTGTGAGCTTGTCCAACAATCAATGAATTTTTAATATATATATTTTACTAACATTTTCAATTTGTAAATCTTGTTCAAGTGAGTATGGCGGACCATTTCAAACTCCATTACATTCGGACGAGCTCTGGAAACATAGTCACATTTATGCTGAGCGTTTAACACGCTATAAATTAAGGGGCGCGTGAATGTGGTGTGTCAAGCAGCTATGTATAAACATTTATAAAACATGCCAAATTTACGAAAACACAACACTGATTGCTCCGATATACACAATAAAAGATATAATTATTCTAATATATTGACCTGCAGCTGAGTGTATACTGTATATATAAATGCGGACAAACGTATATACTGACACGCGTATACTGCCCAACAAAAGCGGTTGCTCGGAATGCACGCTGCCATGGACGCGCCTATTCAGAAAAAAATTAATGGGTAAAAGCCTAAATAACGAGAGAGAACGGATGTAGCAGCACTGATGCACCAAAGCCAAGCTGTGTCAAGATGACCCACACAAGAGCAAGAAGTGCATCATTATTTAGACAATGACCGTGCATAGCTCTGAGTGCAGGACCCAGGGCGAGGTATCGTCCTCGGTCAGCTGCCATTTCGAACGCTCAGGAGCGCATGAAATAACGTGCAGTCATCCGCAAAATGTTGCCGGGGCCTGACGCTACAGCGGACGACAGTCTATTTACGCTCTTGCAAACCTTAAGTTTTAGAAGTCATTCACGGGCCATATGATATCTGCCTGCAATTTGTGAATGAGCAGTGATGACAGTGTAAAGTGTGGAGAAATTTATTACGCAATAAGTACGTAACATAACGTATATTAAGTACACTACGAAAGTCATGCGGTATTTTACGTAATTTGTTGGAGGCATTTCAGAAGACAGGAGGTTAGGAGATTCTACCAGGAGGTTAGTCCTGTGTTGCCCAGGATAACAGCGAATAAGAATTTAATAACTATTAATAGTAATAGCTGCATCATCCAGATTTCAGAGAATAATTTCTAAACTAGAGCATTTAAATTGGAGAAGGGCCTGCTACAATCAGCACTCAGAATGGAATAATCAGCACTCAAAAATTTATAAGTGAGGAATTTAAAATCATTTCACTTTTTCGATTTGCTCTCCTCCAAACCGGTTTGTAATAATGCATGATTCTCCCATTGAAAATAAAATTCCAGGCTAAAATCATGTCGTGAAGTGATCGGCAAGGCATTGTAGGTCCGCGCTCGAACAGCCTTTAGATATTGATAATGTCAGGCTTCCAAAACACAAACTTACACAGATATATAATTGATAAAGATTTAATCTGGTTAGAAATTTAAATATATTTCCATTCGCTCCATGGCATAATTTGCTTGCGTGAAACTCAAGCTACTGTATGGATATCAATATTTTATTTCGAAAATTTAACCGTAAGAAAAAAAAAAGGTTGTTTTTGAAACCACTAAGGGATCGGCTGTGTTAACTTCAGTAGACTATAAACTGTCTGCGGTTTCCGTGGCGGTTGATCACGCCCTGAAAAACAAACATACTTATAATACCGCGTCAAATGGAAGACGTGACCACAAATCGTGCTGTCTAACTCAAAGAAGAACTCTTTAATCGGAGAATCCGGGCTTTGTCGTCGGTATATTCTTTACTCGGCAAGTCAGGGCCTTTCTCAGCTATAAACTCTTAATCGGACAAGCCAGGGCTTTTCTCGGCTATAAACGCTTAATCGGACAAGCCAGGGCTTTTCTCAGCTATAAACTAAAACTCTTAATCGGACAAGCCAGGGCTTTTCTCAGCTATAAACTCTTAATCGGACAAGCCAGGGATTTTCTCAGCTATAAACTCTTGATCGGACAAGCCAGGGATTTTCTCAACTATAAACTATCAATCGGACAAGCCAGGGTTTTTCTCAGCTAAAAACGCTTAATCAGACAAGCCAGGGCTTTTCTCAGCTAAAAACGCTTAATCAGACAAGCCAGGGTTTTTCTCAGCTATAAACTATCAATCGGACAAGCCAGGGCTTTTCTCAGCTATAAACTATCAATCGGACAAGCCAGGGCTTTTCTCAGCTATAAACTCTTAATCGTACAAGCCAGGGATTTTCTCAGCTATAAACTATCAATCGGAAAGAGCTGTTCTCACAGGGTTCGTACCGGTATCTATAGAAACAAAAATTCCATGACTTTTCCATGACTCTCCATGACCATCAATATAATTTTCCAAGACTCGTATACGACAGGTTTAGTATGTTTGAAAGACTAATCGTGCATATTCTATCATTTCCTACAATTGATAAATAGCAAACGTGTGAATGTATAGCTCTTCATGGCTCTGCAAGGGAGGCATGGCTCTTCAAAGCTGTTTCCCCCATATTTGACACATCGAAGTCTTTTGAGCACAATGTATATATCGCCATACCTTCATACTTTCGATGGCGAGCAAGCCAGTCACGGGGCGCATGCCGGAGGCCTGCTTTGCCATACTTCACACTTAGTTCATATTCCTTTACATAGGTAAGAACACTAGAGTGCATAAGGGCCTATGAAGTTAAGTGCTCAAAGCCATAGCGCCGGATGTCCACTGACACAAAATAAGCTTGCCCAAGTTAAACATGGCCATACTGCATCTGGCCAAACCTCCTCTGGCCTAACCTCTTCAGGCCTAACCTATACGAGCTGCAACCTTTCTCCACCCAAAACAAACCTGAGAAAACCTAACCTAACCTCATTGGCTGCAAGAAGTTGGAAAGGCGGTCCAAGTGTGCTGGAAGATCCAGTCTTTGGCTGCAAGAAGGTTGTGAGCCGGGACAGCGTGAATAGGTTAGGCCAGAATAGGTTAGGCCGGAGTAGGTACAGCCGGATTGGAAATAGCCTGCTTATGAGCGAGCATGCTTAAGCATTGGCTGAAGACCTACGGCGCTATTATCTTTCGGCAGTGTGTCGCTTGTCTGGATTACGGAGTTCAAGCGTAGTCTGCGGCTTCTAGTTCTGAGACTGAGTAAAGTTAATGCATGGTGAAGCTAGGCGTTGGCTTCAGGGCTTATTTAAGAGTAAAATTTGTGGCCTATGGCTACGCCCCCGCCAGTCACGATAAGCTTCTATTCTTAACCACAAGTTATAAAGCAGATCAAAAAGTTGTCAAATGCAACTGGGCTCGGTGACCGAGCTCACTTGATTGGTTCTCCAAGCAGAACGCATGAAACAAGAGACTGTGGCACAGTCTCTTGTTTCATGCGTGCCAATCAGAACGCAGGAAACAAGAGACAGCACAAACAGTAAACACACGCAGCACAGAAAAACACTTCATTTTTTTTCTTTTATTTGCAAATTACGTGACTTTCCATAACCTGTAATGAAATCCAATTACTTTCCAGGCCTGGAAAATGAAAAACCAAATTCCATGACTTTCCAGGTTTTCCATGGCCGGTACGAAGCCTGTTCACAGCTAAAACTCTTTATCGGACAGCCGGGTGTTTCTCAGCTAAAAACTCGCAATTGGACAAAGCAGGGCTTTTCTCGGCTATAAACTCTTAATCGGACAAGCCGGGTTTATCTTAAATACTTATTCGTAAATCATGTGAGATAAATAAACTGATGGTAGGCACACCATGTGTGTCATGTGATGGTCATAATTAACGATGGTCAAATCATGCGATGGTCATAATTAACGATGGTCAAATCATATGATGGTCATAATTAATGATGGTCAAATCATATGATGGTCATAATTAACGATGGTCAAATCATAATACTAGTTCATGAAAGTTAAAAATATTGTCAATTGAAGCTAAACAATACTGTTACTAGTTCATGAAAGCTGGAAATATTGTCGTCGGCACCATAATAGAATATCGTGCTAAATTTAATTGCAGAACTGCCAATGTAAATGCTGGTGAAATGGTAAATGTAGCCCACATACTCAAAGAAAGTATGAACTGTAGCACTCAAGTTACATGAATTCAAACCCCCAACAAACGTATAAAAAGGATTTTAAACACGAAAGCAGTGCATGCAAAGTGAATTCTCCATAAAATCAGTTTCACGAAATACTCACTTAAGATGCAAATGAAGTTAGTAATAACATAAATTATATCAATATGGTTCTAAACAAGCACAAATCTTATAAAGTAACAAAAAACTAGAAAATTATACGGGCCCATCTAAGAAGCGTGTTTAGAAACTCTTAACAATCAAGTTAATTGTTATGGCACACTACAGTAAATAGTGTTTGGAATTGTTAAACTGCAGTTAATTGTTACACTATAGTAAATAGTGTTTGGATTCATTTCACTGATCAGTGATTTAGATGGGCTTTTCCCCGGTCCAACAATGCTGCATGGCACAGCGACGAAAATCAATATAGACTATATACGGTCTCGGCATATTATTGATCTTGAAACAAGTCCTACGGGATTCTCGGGCAAAATCGATACCATGCTAGATAACATGGCATTTTTTTATCTAGAAACACTTTCTCTTTCTTTATCAATGCTACGCTAGATAACTGCACCTCTATCACTATAACAAAAAACTTATAAAATACTATTGTTTAGCCGCAATGCAATGTGATTCACAGAGACCGTGCTGAGCATCAGTTGCCGTTGCTTCAATGCTGCCACATAAGAAGTGATGAGACGTGCCGTCAACGCGCAGCATCAAGTAACTACATCATCACATTTTCAAAAGAAAAAAGAATTAATAAATAAAATAAAGAATTTCTCTTCATTCTGCGGGCCTTTTATCCCTAATCAAGTAGCCGGCAGGTCGAACGTTTCAATTCCTCATACATTCGCAAACAGTATTACAGTCATACATTCCATTACTAAGCGAGTGCTTCGAAGAAATGGACATTTAATGGTAACCAAATGTTGATAATTAAATACTGATTCTCGATGTCCCATTAGCGTTTCATTAGTACGTTTTGTACTTATTACTCGTCAAGCTGCAATCATTCTTTTAGACGTCCGCCGAAAGGATTGATATCGAGAGTGGTAATCAGGGTTGACTTACAGCCAAAAATGCGATGAGGTTCATATTTTGCGTTCGGCACGAGGCGGCAGCCAAGAACTCAGGGCTGAACACGCATCGTTCGCCAATCTTATAACCTGCACTGCGAATATTTATTCGGCGTTCAAGCTTTACGCAAGCATCGGGGAGTGTTACGAATTTGAGATCCAGATTTTCACACGAATAATATTAGCGTAACCGTAGTTACCCATAGGCCATATCTTTGGTTGACGCGAACCAACACTTCAGCTGGAGCTAGGATGGAGGACACCGTTGTAAAAATCAACTAATATCTTCACTCAGTAGGCTAATTAATAAATAAAAAGTAATGAATAGTTGTTAATTTTGCATTACTAGTAGACTGCTCAGGTTTTCGCTAAAATACGTCAATTATCTGACTCAGGTCTAGTGATAAAAATAAGGTGCATCAATATAGTACAAATGAAAGAATATTTACGTATCGAAGACACAAGAGCTTACACATGCTCAAGATGAATGTACTTCGCTAATACTTGAACTTTCCCCAGCTCGATGTTAAACAGGCTACTCAGATATCACAAGAGGCCATATCATGTAACTAGTCTTAAAGAAAATATAATCTTACATTATTAGTTTTAAATACGGCCCAGCTACAATTAGGACTGCAAAACAAAGGCAAAATTTAGTAAATCATGGAGTGTTAACACAATCGAACACACCCATTCAACATGAAAAAATATTATACCAACTAGCACAAATAAAATAGAATTGTCAGAACCCACATGTGTTATAATAATAAATGAGTTATATAACTAAGAATCCGAAGAATACTAATAAAAAACGAATGTACATAATAAAATGCTATCTAGAGTCGACACAAAAATTGTAGTGCGCGTATCATGTTTACTCACGATGGCTTACTCAGTACAGCATCGGTTGTCATCATACAGCTCGGTACGTACCTGTAACAACAGAAACATTTATTAGTACCTGAATTACACACATTAATAATGATATATAGTATTAGAAATATATCCCATAATAAATATATAACAAAACACAAGCATAACACAGACGAAAAATATGTTAAGTACGTCATAACTGCAGCTAACGTTTATTTATGGACCGAATATGTTATCGAATACTATGTTGATCGTAGAACAAGCCATCATTGGCGAAATGTTCGAGAATGATTCAATTTCTGAATAATTAATACAACACAAGACACTTAAGCAAAAATTTTAAATTGCCTGAAAGAAGCAGTGCAGACTATATATGAAATAGAGCAATGACTGGAATGATTAAATTTACTGAAATTAAATGAGTTGGCGAAGAAAAATTTAGAACGCAAAGCGACAAATCGTTCCCGAATTTTTTTTACAATACAAACAAATATATAAATATATCTTCGACGACTGTTATATAATAGTGTTACATAATAATTCATATTAGGCGCACTACAATTATGGAACCGCAGAAAATGCCAATCTACGAGCTTGTAGAACAAATTTCACGTAAACCAATGTAATGATTCAAGATCTCGGCTTTATAACAATACACCAATTTATGTATACTAGTACCATATACTATATATGGGCATCAATATATTAATATAATATAGCATATGGGCATCAATATATCGATATATATACCATACGATGTATAAGTTACACAACGAAGCAAAGCTTGGATAAGCTGTCATCAATATATTAATATAATATATTATGAATACATCGATATATATACCGTACGATATATAAGTTACACAACGAAGCAAAGCTTGGTAATATATTATATGGGCATCAATATATCGATATATATACCGTACGATATATAAGTTACACAACGAAGCAAATATTGGATATAAGCTGTCGCGTCGGTGCAGCGCAGGCGATCAGAGGGCACAAGCGAGGGTATTGGGAGCCGGCCAGCACGAGGGCATCTCTCGTACCCACGCATATAATTAGCGCGATCCGAGGGCAAAAACATGCCCGCTACACGCCCCTGTCATACGCATCCTGGAGTGTGATCGCTGGCTGTGCGTGTTGAACGCAATCAATATCAACACACACAGTCAATATATCAACACCTTACACGCACGATGCAGGGCACGGTATACCTTACACGCAGGATGCGAGGCACGGTATACCTTACACGCAGGATGCGAGGCACGGTATACCTTACACGCACGATGCGAGGCACGGTATACCTTACACGCACGATGCGAGGCACGGTATACCTTACACGCATTGGTGGGAGTGTGTCGTGGTGGGAGTGTGTCGTGGCGGGAGTGTGTCGTGGTGGGAGTGTGTCGTGGTGGGAGTGTGTCGTGGCACAAGTGAGTCGACGCAGGGCAAACTCTGCCAATGGGTATGTCCACGGCCAGCGCTCAATATCTCATTATACTGACACAATTTTTAGTTTCGTTGACAGAAATTAGCAGGTGAAGCAAAGTACATCATGTATATACTTGCAATGTGTACATGTCATATTTTGTGTCACCTCTAATTATTTTAGCGACTACATTTAAAATTGTGGGGTACCGTTCATAATTATATAACTGATGCGGTGAAGGTGTGATGAGGTACGTTATATTGCTGGTACGAAAAAACAACGCGAGTTTCATGAGCGTAACAAGTGTACAATATGTACAATGTACGGTACGTTGTATGATATGTACATGGCGAACACGTCTAAAGTATGTTACGTAAATATGAGCATCAAATTTGAAGAAAATACCTGCGCATATAAGGCCCGCGAACGCCGTATTATACGGGCATATACAAGCTTCACACCAATGAACTTATAGCAAGCTAAGAAAATTGCGTGTTGCCCTTCTAAGCTGCGAAAGATTTTTTTAAAATTAAAAAGAGCGTAGCATTTTACGCAGATTTGCGTACTACGTGACCTTTCCCAGCGACGCGAGTAACTCTAAACCTTGTAATACTGAACAAGTCAAACGAACTGCGGGCACCCACAACCATGTGTGACCGTACTATCTTAATTCTAATAACTATTTTAAAATAATTATCATATGAATAATGATTATGGAATATAATTAATCAGGAATTTAAAAGTAAAGAAAATAGCCAAAAAGTTCACCATTTCTTATAAGAGAAAACGTTTTCTCTTATAAGAAATGGTGAACTTTTTGGCTATTTACACAGTTATAAGTGACGGGAAAATGATAATTACATAATGATGTATGTGTTACGCTAATCCGTGATCTCCGGTGTTATAGCAGAAATGTATGATCGTGAACGCGATATGAATTATGCAGCGATGAACACTGTAGACGGCCTTAAAGGGAAAGGGGGGGGCGCCGTGTCAAGGTCGGTCTCATTGTTCAGATTTGAACAGATAAACTGCTTTCCTGTTACACAGCTTTGCGAGTTGCTGTTTTTCCAGTTAAAGAGCTTTTACAGAAACAGGCTTTTCCTAGGTATTTATGTCAGTTCTAATTATAATAATTATTAGCGGTTATAGAACTCCAAGTTGTAGAGCTTTTCCTTTCCAGTCACGGTTTTCCCAGTTCCGCAGCTTTGCATGTTGTGTTAATTTCTTAGAATAGCTTTGCTATTACAGTTACCCACTTATTCAGTCTTATTTATTTAGGCTAAAATATATAAACTCTACATGAAGCAATAGAATATAGGTACTAGAAAGTATTCTATTACTTATAAGTAATAGAGAGGGATACGTGCCTTACTTGTTACTTATTATTAATACCTTGCTTGTAAAAGTAATGTTTTGTGTTAGAATGCAAAGGTATCAGGCATAGCTGATTATGCCGATATGATAGATATATAGATGCCGCTATAGAACACGATATATTATATGGTGTGGCATGCGCTGGCGAGACACAACAAGGGTTCAGGGTATAGCAAGTGGGCTAAGCGAGACGAGGGATGGAATGAGAGGGATAGAGTGAGAGGTATGAGAAGGTATGGATAGAAGAAAGGGGGTTAGATGTATAGTTGGGTGAGAGATGGAGTGGTAACAACGTGCACGGGGTGAGAAAGGTGAGAGGGATGAGAACGGAGAGAAGGGTGAGATGGATGAAGGAATGAAATGGATATAGGGATGAGAGGGATGAAGGAATGAAATGGATATAGGGATGAGAGATATAAGAATTAAATATATTAGAATGAAAAACATGTAAGGACAGTATAGAAAGGCAAAAGAGGAGACTAGAGAGGGAGCTAGAGTGGGCTAGAGAGGGAGCTAGAGAGGGCTAGACGGGACTAGAGAGTGGACTAGAGTGGGCTAGAGAGTGGGGTAGAGAGTGGGCTAGAGGGTACTAGAGAGTGGGCTAGAGAGGAGTAGAGAGTGGACTAGAGTGGGCTAGAGAGTGGACTAGAGTGGGCTAGAGAGGGAGCTAGAGTGGGCTAGAGATAGGGCTAGAGTGGGCTAGAGAGGGAGGTAGAGAGGGCTAGAGAGTTGACTAGAGTGGGCTAGTGAGGGAGCTAGAGAGTGGGCTAGAGGGGACTAGAGATAGGGCTAGAGTGGTCTAGAGAGGGAGCTAGAGAGTGTGCTAGAGATAGGGCTAGAGAGTGGACTAGAGTGGGCTAGAGATAGGGCTAGAGGGGACTAGAGATAGGGCTAGAGGGGACTAGAGATAGGGCTAGAGTGGGCTAGAGAGTTGACTAGAGTGGGCTAGAGATAGGGCTATAGGGGACTAGAGATAGGGCTAGAGAGAGGGCTAGAGAGTTGACTAGAGTGGGCTAGAGAGGAAGCTAGAGAGTGGGCTAGAGTGGCGGCAATAGCAGAACGTAGGTCGGCCTGACTCGGTCCACTGATAATCTGCTTTGCATGACTGCCCCTGAGACACTCCAGCCCCTCTCCCACCTTCCCCAATAACGGGGCTGCCGCTTCTGCAATCCCCGTGCAACTCTGCCATGCCTTCCACCTTCAACTCTGGTAACTTTCTTCTGTCTTGCGAGCCCCTGGAAAATGTGCGCAACATGGAGCAACATGGAGCAGTGGGAACAACATGGAGCTGTGTGAGCAGTGGGAGCAACATGGAGCAGTGGGCACTACGTGAAGCAACATGGAGCAGTGGGAGCAACATGGAGCTGTGGGAGCAGTGGGCGCAACATGAAGCAGTGGGCACTACGTGAAGCAACATGGAGCAGTGGGAGCAACATGGAGCTGTGGGAGCAGTGGGAGCAACATGGAGCAGTGGGCACTACGTGAAGCAACATGGAGCAGTGGGAGCAACATGGAGCTGTGGGAGCAGTGGGAGCAACATGGAGCAGAGGGAGCAACATGAAGCAGTGGCCTCAACATGGTGAGGTGGGAGCACCATGGAGCAGTGGGCGCACCATGGTGCTGTGGCCTCAACATGGTGAGGTGGGAGCAACATGGAGCAGAGGGAGCAACATGGTGCGAGTCGTGCGGTGGACAGGGACATTGGACGAACACCGTCACAAAATTTGGTCGAATAGTCACAAAAATACGCGAGGCTAACCAGGTGCACTTATTTATTAGGGAGAGTGATACCAGTTATGCATTCTACACGCATCATATTATATTAAATTCCACACGAATTATATTGAATTCCATAATATGTTAAATAAAAAATTAATCATTAAAAAATCTGAATCATTAAATTCCACACGCTGGTGCTTGATTCAAAGTTCGCGATGCGCGAACTACATTTCCAAGCAGCTCAGCCTCGCAACTCGCCAGAGATTTCGTCGTTTTGCAGTGAATTATTTTTATTACTGTTAATTCTCCATAGGAGACCATTGAGTCAAGGGGAGCATGTATGACAAATATATAAAATTTAGACGTTTCCGGCTTATAGGCTCATTTAAAAGGTCCAAGAACTGCGGTCCAAGAACAATTTAAACTGCGAACTAAAAGGTCCAAGAACAATTTAAAGAGCCCAAAGCCATGTTTGTGTGTTCATTTGTTCGTTCACAACAGCCGTCGCAGCGCAAGTAAAACTCATACCTTCTATGATCGCAAATTTTAGTTTTTTTGCTCTCCAGAAAACTTGGAATTTTCATTTTAGAAACTATTTCCTCCTATGATTTTCAAGCTACAACATAGAGAAATACAACATTCGATTTTGTAGAGACCCAATCTATCGACCATTCTGTCATTTTTTCTGATTTATTTTTTTTTGTTTGGATTATATATTGAAAAAGTAGGGGGGAAGGAGGGGGCCAACATTGAAAAAAATCACGAAAAAATAATTGGAAAAAGTGATCGGATGATCGATAGATATGGTCTTTGCGAATCGAATGTCTCTCGATGTTGTAGCACGTTAATCGAATGAGGAGATTTCCACAGTATCTCTCTTTTGTGCCGTTTTCTAGGAATTTCACATTTCCTTTCGTTTTAGTTTTCGAAAAATTTACACGAACAAAAAAAATCTTAGGTTTCAATTTTATACAAGTGTGTACCAGTTTCGAAATGATCCGTCCGTAAACAAAAAATTTTTTTATATGACGTACATGCGCCCCTTTTTTCTTAAGTGTTTTTTTTTTAGAAAAGAATTTGCGACAAAGAACCTAGATGAGTAGAATGATCTGGCAAGAATAGAAGAAAATATGGCACTCCGAATATTAAAATCAATGCAAGTTAAAAATTTAATGATTTATTCCAGCAAGAAAATACTACCGTTCGCTACATCACAGTTCTTTTAAATAAGAGAAATGGTGGCGTCACTATTCCTTTTCTGAAGTAAATAATTGTTGATGACACACCGCACAATTCCTTCAACTGAGCTCACTGCGCCGCCAGTTTATCAAGTTGGTGGACACGATATATGAAGCGCAGGATTCTAGACATACATAATATATTGAGATTCATCAACAGTGAAATGAAGACCAGGTATATTTAATGACGGGTCAGAAAGCTCCAGATTACGAAACTTCGTCTCGGGTTGAGGGAGCCGAACATAAATAAATATAAGTGTCATTAAGTGACAATAAATAGACTGACTAACTCGTATTAAATGAAAATAAACTGAAACCAAAAATAGAACGCAGATTTGTAAGCAATAAGGAGCACTCGGGTCACGGCAGAGCTGAGGGACAAGCGGGCCTAGAAGAGGTCGGGCGACGCGGAATGCGGCAGGCATCTCAGGTCATCAGGAGGCATGGAAATTTCTGTTGCGTTCTTGTGGTGCTGAGCGCCTGGCGACTAGTGGCCTCACCGCGCTGCAGGCCTACGCGCCTCACCGCGCTGCAGGCCTCACCGCGCCTCACCGCGCTGCAGGCCACCACGCGCCTCACCGCGCTGCAGGCCCTGTCTCTTATACACATCTAGATGTGTATAAGAGACAGCGGTATAGCTGCTAGGGCAGCCGTGCGGGCTGCGGTATAGCTGCTAGGGCAGCCGTGCGGGCTGCGGTATAGCTGCTAGGGCAGCCGTGCGGGCTGCGGTATAGCTGCTAGGGCAGCCGTGCGGGCTGCGGTATAGCTGCTAGGGCAGCCGTGCGGGCTGCGGTATAGCTGCTAGGGCAGCCGTGCGGGCTGCGGTATAGCTGCTAGGGCAGCCGTGCGGGCTGCGGTATAGCTGCTAGGGCAGCCGTGCGGGCTGCGGTATAGCTGCTAGGGCAGCCGTGCGGGCTGCGGTATAGCTGCTAGGGCAGCCGTGCGGGCTGCGGTATAGCTGCTAGGGCAGCCGTGCGGGCTGCGGTATAGCTGCTAGGGCAGCCGTGCGGGCTGCGGTATAGCTGCTAGGGCAGCCGTGCGGGCTGCGGTATAGCTGCTAGGGCAGCCGTGCGGGCTGCGGTATAGCTGCTAGGGCAGCCGTGCGGGCTGCGGTATAGCTGCTAGGGCAGCCGTGCGGGCTGCGGTATAGCTGCTAGGGCAGCCGTGCGGGCTGCGGTATAGCTGCTAGGGCAGCCGTGCGGGCTGCGGTATAGCTGCTAGGGCAGCCGTGCGGGCTGCGGTATAGCTGCTAGGGCAGCCGTGCGGGCTGCGGTATAGCTGCTAGGGCAGCCGTGCGGGCTGCGGTATAGCTGCTAGGGCAGCCGTGCGGGCTGCGGTATAGCTGCTAGGGCAGCCGTGCGGGCTGCGGTATAGCTGCTAGGGCAGCCGTGCGGGCTGCGGTATAGCTGCTAGGGCAGCCGTGCGGGCTGCGGTATAGCTGCTAGGGCAGCCGTGCGGGCTGCGGTATAGCTGCTAGGGCAGCCGTGCGGGCTGCGGTATAGCTGCTAGGGCAGCCGTGCGGGCTGCGGTATAGCTGCTAGGGCAGCCGTGCGGGCTGCGGTATAGCTGCTAGGGCAGCCGTGCGGGCTGCGGTATAGCTGCTAGGGCAGCCGTGCGGGCTGCGGTATAGCTGCTAGGGCAGCCGTGCGGGCTGCGGTATAGCTGCTAGGGCAGCCGTGCGGGCTGCGGTATAGCTGCTAGGGCAGCCGTGCGGGCTGCGGTATAGCTGCTAGGGCAGCCGTGCGGGCTGCAGTTTAACTTATTTGCAATTATTCGTCTTCGTATTGCTGAAGATCACGGTGGCTGTACATGGCGATGAGGGTACACTGCGGCGTGTAAGGTAAAAAAAAAAAGAGGGTACATTCCGGTCAAGAGAATGAATCCTGGAGCACTGCGGTAAATATGGTCATAGGAATGAAGGTACATTCCACAGCTACAGACTATTGGCATGACAGAGGAATGAGTTACCTGAGGGGCCGCGGAGTAGAGTGAGTAGCTGGAGTTCATGGTTGATCTGGTGAGGAGTGAGGACGGAGTGAAGGGCAGAGGAGTTGGAAGAGTTCTCAGTTTAAAGGGAGAAGGAAGTGTTGGTGAAAGGGTTGGAAGGGTCGGGAGGCAGAGGAGTGGTAACTGTGATACTGGTATTTGTTTCGAAATCCTCACTTGAAGTAGGTTGTTCTTAGGTTAATCTTTTCACTGTTTATTTTGCTGCCTTCTCATCGGGGTTCCATGTTACTTCATTTTCTTCACTTTCATCTCACTCACAGGACACCAGGACTTTATAATAATATAAATGAAAAACACTACTTCTGCTAGAAAATCAAGTTCGCAGCTACAAAAAAAAAAGTATTCGACCTAACAACGAGAACTAAAAACGTTAAAAGTTAAAATTTTTATAATAATTTGTCGGTACAGAAAGTAAAACGCAAAGTGCAAACGAGGAAATTTCACAAACTGATGCGTGACATCGTAAAGAAATTAAACAAAAGTAATACAGGTTTTAGCTTCACGATTACAAAGGTATAATTGAGTAAGACTTTGAGCTTCCGACCATAGGTAGAGCCGTGGAGTACGATCTTTTTGTTCACACGGGGCCATAATTTCAAAACTCGCTAAGTGAACGTAAGTACTTACGCTCTATTTTCTTGTCTATGATTGGTGAATTATGCTTGAAAGGCCGTCAATGATTGGCTGATGAACTTACGATCTCTTAACTTTTTTTAAAAAGTATAGGAAAAGATCGTTCCAGCATCACGACTCTTGCCCTCGGTTTCCGCTAAACACTACAACACTTTTTGTTTGTGCCCTCCGATGAAACGATGTGGTGACAAATTAATGTTTCCCCAACAGTTATTTCCGTACAGTTTTTCGTACAAATTCAATTTCAGTGACTAAGCCAAGAAAACCTTCAGAAATATTGTCTCTACTAAAATTCTAAAAATTGGGAGGTCCTGAGATCTATTGAGTGAACATAGAACTTAACCAACACTAACAGCAGCTTAAACTAAGAGGATTGTGCCTAAATATTCTTCGACTAGAAAGTAGACATTACCTTATTTAGTTTCAAGTATACTTAGTAATCGTTACTAATTAGGATATAAAGGATATATAGGAAATCTCCAATGTTCGGAGGATACAAAAGAATTTTTGACGATGCTTGCACTACAGACAACTTGTTGACAACGTTCACATCAGACGATGCTTGCACTACAGACAACTTGTTGACAACGTTCACATCAGACGACGCTTGCACTGCAGACAACTTGTTGACAACGTTCACATCAGACGATGCGTGCACATGCACTGCAGACAACTTGTTGACAACGTTCACATCAGACGATGTGTGCACTGCAGACAACTTGTTGACAACGTTCAAATCAGACGATGCTTGCACTACAGACAACTTGTTGACAACGTTCAAATCAGACGATGCTTGCACTGCAGACAACTTGTTGACAACGTTCACATCAGACGATGCTTGCACTACAGACAACTTGTAGACAACGTTCACATCAGACGACGCTTGCACTGCAGACAACTTGTTGACAACGTTCACATCAGACGATCAGGCAAAACATGGGCACCATATCACAACCTCGGTTTGCCAACCACACCACAAATGTCCTCAACCGCACACGCAGTGCTAACATTAATGACATTAATGGAATGCAAGTGTAGTGAATAAGAGACAGGGATTAACTCAATGGAATGCAAGTGAATAAGATACTGCAATTAAAAGAAAGAAGAGATGTGAACAGCGATAACTAAGGCATGAGGCGAGAGCCACAAAGAAGCGACTCATGAGCAAAAATGAGCAGGGATGACAGCAACGCTAGAGTGAACAGTTGACCGACGTTTTGCTGCTCATCTTCACGCCATCGCTACGCATCCTAAACACAACTTAGCAACACATACATATGAATATACTAACTGTAATATTAACACAATTCATGGTTAGTTAGAGAGCTGCTACGGTTCGATGATAGAGACCCAGCACTCATGAGGACACGCGGGAGCACGTCACACACACCCACACCCGACGACCGCTGTAGCAGCACTGACCATCGCCGCACACAACACCGAGTTAAACGCGACACCCAAACCGTTCGTCTTGACATCTCCGTGCAGCGTTTACGGTGACCATTGCACTGCACAGTGAGCACTTCAAGCTTTCATTGCACGGCAGTGATCAATAAACTGTGAACACCACTAACGTTCATTACACTGCAGTGAGCACTGCACAGTGAGCACTTACAGCGTTCATTGCACTGCAGTGATCAATAAACTGTGAGCACTTCAAACTTTCATTGCGCTGCAGTGAGCACTGCACAGTGAGCACTGCAAGCGTTCATTGCACTGCAGTGATCAGTAAACTGTGAGCATTACTAACGTTCATTGCTGTGCAGTGAGCAGTCCAAGCGTTCATTGTACTGCAGTGATCAATAAACCGTGAGCACTACTTACGTTCATTACACTGCAGTGAGCAGTTCAAGCGTTCATTGCACTGCAGTGATCAATAAACTGTGAGCATTACTAACGTTCATTGCACTGCAGTGAGCACTGCACAGTGAGCACTTCAAGCGTTCATTGCACCGCAGTGATCACTGCACAGTGAGCACTGCAAGCGTTCATTGCACCGCAGTGATCACTGCACAGTGAGCACTGCAAGCGTTCATTGCACTGCAGTGAGCACTGCACAGTAAGCACTTCAAGTGATCAATAAACGCTGAGCACTTCAAGCGTTCATTGCTGTGCAGTGATCAATGCATGTCACTGCAATGAGGAGACATTACAATGTGAGGGAAAACCATACTCGCATGCAAGTTTATATGGAATTATTCGAGAGCCCTCACACTCCAGTCCTACACCTGAGATAAGAGTTATCTCTCGGTAATCCCGAAAGCTGGCACTGAGAAGAAGGAACCATTTGAACTTCGATCATGGTCAGTGAAGTGCTGATCTTGCAGCGAGATTAGCGCTGGGAATAACAGCGTAATCACTCAGGTACAATAAACCATTTGAACTTCGATCATGGTCAGTGAAGTACTGATCTTGCAGTGAGATTAGCGCTGGGAATAACAGCGTAATCGCTAAGGTACAATAAACCATTTGAACTTCGATCATGGTCAGTGAAGTACTGATCTTGCAGTGAGATTAGCGCTGGGAATTACAGCGTAATCACTCAGGTACAATAAACCATTTGAACTTCGATCATGGTCAGTGAAGTACTGATCTTGCAGTGAGATTAGCGCTGGGAATAACAGCGTAATCGCTAAGGTACAATAAACCATTTGAACTTCGATCATGGTCAGTGAAGTACTGATCTTGCAGTGAGATTAGCGCTGGGAATTACAGCGTAATCACTCAGGTACAATAAACCATTTGAACTTCGATCATGGTCAGTGAAGTACTGATCTTGCAGTGAGATTAGCGCTGGGAATAACAGCGTAATCGCTAAGGTACAATAAACCATTTGAACTTCGATCATGGTCAGTGAAGTACTGATCTTGCAGTGAGATTAGCGCTGGGAATTACAGCGTAATCACTCAGGTACAATAAACCATTTGAACTTCGATCATGGTCAGTGAAGTACTGATCTTGCAGTGAGATTAGCGCTGGGAATAACAGCGTAATCGCTAAGGTACAATAAACCATTTGAACTTCGATCATGGTCAGTGAAGTACTGATCTTGCAGTGAGATTAGCGCTGGGAATTACAGCGTAATCACTCAGGTACAATAAACCATTTGAACTTCGATCATGGTCAGTGAAGTACTGATCTTGCAGTGAGATTAGCGCTGGGAATAACAGCGTAATCGCTAAGGTACAATAAACCATTTGAACTTCGATCATGGTCAGTGAAGTACTGATCTTGCAGTGAGATTAGCGCTGGGAATTACAGCGTAATCACTCAGGTACAATAAACCATTTGAACTTCGATCATGGTCAGTGAAGTACTGATCTTGCAGTGAGATTAGCGCTGGGAATAACAGCGTAATCGCTAAGGTACAATAAACCATTTGAACTTCGATCATGGTCAGTGAAGTACTGATCTTGCAGTGAGATTAGCGCTGGGAATTACAGCGTAATCACTCAGGTACAATAAACCATTTGAACTTCGATCATGGTCAGTGAAGTACTGATCTTGCAGTGAGATTAGCGCTGGGAATAACAGCGTAATCGCTAAGGNCTAATGGTGTAGAGGATGTCTAATGGTGTAGAGGATGTCTAAAGGCCCGTGAGATAGTAGTTACATGGTAGGGAGATTAGCGTAGGTAGGGAAGGTTGTCTTTCTATTGGTTATCTTGTAATAAATTGTATGTTTAATAGTCTAGCCTGATATTAAGCTGTGAACAGGCAAGAGAAGTATAACAGAAGGAACATTAAAAGACGAAAAAATTAAAAATGAAGAGGGATAAATATTAAAGGAACGAACGATGATGAATTTGACAGAAGAAGAAGAGGCCAAGAGAAAGCAAAATAAGGCGAGAAGCCGATACAAATATTAATAGGGACGGAGTAAATTCGAGAAAAAATCAGAGAACGTGGGAGAAAGAGAAAAAAATATGAAAACTGGGAAGGTAGCGAGAGGAAGAGTGTACAGTAAAGAGTAAAGAGTGGGTAACGAATGGAGAGGGAGAGTAAAGAGAGGGGGAACAGAAAACGAGAGAAGGTGAGCAAGAGACGAGCACAGGTGTTGTGAACACTTGTGCCTCCAGCGCTGCACCACCGCGGCCGCTGCCCTCAGTCCATTTACACGTACGACGGGGGCCTCAGCTCGTAGCGGCCCAAGTACACGTAGCGACCCAAGTACACGTAGCGGCCTAAGTACACGTAGCGGCCTAAGTACACGTATCAGCCAGAGTACACGTAGCGGCCTGACAACACGTGGCGGCCTAAATACACGTAGCGTCCTGACTATACGTGGCGGCCCGAGAACACGTAGCGGCCAATGTATACACGTAGCGGACGAAGTACACGTAGCAGCCTAAGTACACGTAGACGCCATGTAAAGTTGATTTCTCAGCTATGATAGGTGGGTCTGGCTTGATAAGCCATCAGCGAGTTGTCAGTAGTTGTCATAGTTAGGAAGTCTAAACTATTTTTAATAATACGGCCCCATGGCAGCGTAGTCATGATGCTCCTTCACACGAGAAGCACTACTGTCTTGACTGTGTAGCATCATCATGAATATGATCTAGTTTATTTATACGTTCTTATTCAATGAATGAATAATAATGTATACCATTCAATAATAGTAACGTGTGTCGTTTTTTCTAGGTCAACACAATGAAATCCATTTGTGATAATGAGGCCAAGCGGATTTGCCTTTTTAATACCTAGTGTAACTAATACATGAATGTTATAGGGCTTAATGATAGCAATACTGAGGAGATGAGAAAAGATAATGCAACAAATATTAGTGATACAATGTTACAAAGGTGACAAAGATTCTTCTACGGTACAAAGTTCAACGTCGACAACGATTCTTCAACTGCGGCAAAGATTCGAAGGCGACAAAGATAGTTCTGTGGCAAAAAAGAATCAAGGGCGACAAAAAATTTTCTTTGTAGATTCTTTCTGTGGACTACAATGATTGTTCTATGACGACAAGGATTCTTCAAAGGCACTAAATTTCTTCAAAGGCACTAAATTTCTTCAACAGCGACACAGATTATTCTATGACGACAAAGATTGTTCGATGGCGACAAAGATTCTTCAACGTAGACAAAGATTTTGCGACGTAGACAAAGATTGTTCTACGGCGACAAAGGCGCCATGCTAGGAGTGCCCGAGGGCCGACTTTATAGCTCTAAACATTTGGTGGTAGCGAGAGCCTGTTTGTGCTTCTTAGCAAACATCCATACTATGAGGCTACGACATTCACGCTATGAGGCAGCGACATCCACGCTGCTATGAGGCAGCGACATCCACGCTGCTATGAGGCAGCGACATCCACGCTGCTATGATGCAGCGACATCCACGCTGCTATGAGGCTGCGACATCCACGCTATGAGGCAGCGACATCCACGCTGCTATGAGGGAACCAAACATTGTGTTCTGTGTTGGATGAACCCAACATAGGTTGTATCGCGACAAAACACTACATGGACTCAATGTCACTTAACGGTGCAACCTTGGGTTGAGTACGCCTCGTGAGGCACGTGAATGTGAGGCACGTGAATGTGAGGCACGTGAAGGGAAGGCACGCTACATGAAGGCACGCTACATGAAGGCACGCTACATGACGGCACGCTACATGACGGCACACTACAGGAAGGCACGCTACATGAAGGCACGTGAAGGCAGCCATGCAGCAGGCACGCTACATGAAGGCACGTGCAGGGAAGGCACGCTACATGAAGGCACGTGCAGGGAAGGCACGCTACATGAAGGCACGCTACATGAAGGCACGCTACATGAAGGCACGCTACATGAAGG